>NW_006921618.1:5593662-5601747 GCF_000298275.1 Orycteropus afer afer | reverse complement strand
ATATATAAAAGAAATAAGATTAGCCATTAGTTGATAGTTTTTGAAGCTAAGTTATGGGCATAGTGGGGTTCATTGTGCTAGTCTTTGTTTCTGTCTGAAATGTTAGAATCTATTTTTGATATAATAATGAAAAAAAGTCTGTAAGAACATCTTCATGAAGTTCTTTGGGTAGCTGCTTCTCAAGGTTCATGGGAATCCAGGCTTTCCCAGGGAGTGGGTGTTCTCCAGCTTGTCACTTGATCTTCTGCAGATCCTCAGGCCCAAAGGAGGCAGGCAGTAGCTCCTTGAGTGTCTTGAGGAGGTATGTGCCATCAGGCTTGGTCATGTAGACAGCCCAGTCGGTACCAAACTGGAAGAGAGGCAAAGTCACCATCAAGTAGGCAATGGGGCCCAGGGGTTAGGACTGACCTGGGCTTGAATTCAGTTCTGTGACTTGCTGCCTAAAGTCCCTCTCGGTGCCTCAGTTTTCCCATCTTTAAAATGGGGATGACAAAACTCATACCTGGCTCATGGGGCTTGGGGGAGGATTGAATGAAAGAATGCCTGTGAAGCAGTTAGTCCTGTGCTTGGCACATTCTCAATGGGCAGCAAATACTGCAAGCTAGGACTAAGGCATTCACCAAGGACTTTATAAGAACAGTATCCAACCCTGAGCCAGACCTCCTCCTGCTATGACAAATCTTAGCTAATGCCTGCCTCCCTTGCAGCTTCTTGTTTACTGCTCACAACCAGGAGAGGATGCCTGCCTGCCACACTGTGGTTATGTGCTGTTGGGATGATTTCAACCCTACAGGACAGAGCAGAACTGCCCCACAGGATTTGCTAGGCTGTAATCTTTACAGGAGCAGATTGCCACTCCTGCAGAGTGGCTGGTGGGTTTGAACCACTAACTTTTCAGTTATTAGCCGAATGCTTAACCATTGCACCACCGGGGCTCTTCCTGCTACATTACACACCAGGACTGCACATGTGTTACTTCATGACCCAGTTGTGAAGGGAGGTGTCATTATTATTCCTATTTTACTGATAAGGATGCTGAGGCTTAGCAGGGTGAAGTCAGAGAAGAGGAAGTTTTAGCCCAAATCTGTCTCCCAGTGTGTCTCCTGACACTACCAGGAGCTTCCACTTGCTGGCATGTGGGTTTAATCACTCTGTGAGGCTCATGCCTTGATCTGAGAAATGGTTCCAGAGAGGGGAGAATGCACCAGGCAGGTACATGCTACTTGGTGAGTTAAATCAGCTGTGGCATAATGGGACGAGCCCTAAAGTTGGAGTCAACAGACTCTGGCTCTACCTGGCCAGCTCCACTTGGCCAGTGATAGATAAATCTTTCACCCTCTACTCAGCCTGCTAGAATCTACTAAGTTTCTGTCTTTCTCTCCCTAATTTCCGCTTAGATCTTTCTCTCCCTAATTTCCGCTTAGATCCTTTGTGTTCTTTCTGCTCTTCAGCAGCCCCCTTCAAACCCCCCAGTTTCCAGTGCAGCTTTGTCCACCCCCCCAGGCAGGCCCCCCCATTTCCGCTTGGATCCTTTCTTTGTCCCAGGCTTATCTTGTCCCCACCCTCTTTTGCATTTAGTTCTACTTCAACCCTTAGGATTGGTTCTTCTGAAATAGGCAAATGACCTTCTGCCTCAAAACACTACTTAAGCACCCTGCAGAGGCAGGTTCCAGGGCTGATGCTGTTCTAATCCTCAGCCTATCTGCCTGAGGATGTTTCAGTAAAACTTGTGTTCTAACAATTCACCCTGGTCTTGTTCTCCTCAGTATTTCGACACCTAAACAGCCAGGTGTTATGAGAATTGAAGACAATAGGTATAAATAACTGTGCACTGCCTGGCATGTAGTAGGTGCTCAATTCATGGAAGCCCTTTTTACTGATTATGTCTATTGCTAATGGCTGCTCTCAGGCGTGCAGCCTGCTGTTCTTCCAAGCGTCTGTCTGCATCACCCAATTATTACCAGACACCTTGCATCTTCTGGCTTTTTTAAATTAACATTTTAAAGAAGGGAATCTTTCTGCTTGGCTGGCTCTGCCTGAGGGTTCAGATGGAAACTGGGCCCAGTGAGTTTAAGTGCCAGGTCCCTGGCCCCCTTGCTGTATTTGCATTTTGTTTTCTTATTATTTGCATTTTGGTTTCAGTTTCTTCCTCTTTCAGCCTTTTCATTTGCCTTCTCCTGTTTGCCAACATCTAATCTATTTGGAGGAACAGCGGTGAGCAATTGGACCAAGTCACGGCCTGGGGAGCCAAGGACTTGGTGTCCTGATGTGCCTTCCTTTTATGACCTTAGACCTGCCACTGTGCTGGACTGTGATTTCTGCCCTTCTCAAACGAGCTGGATTCCGTATTGTGAATCCAGTGCCTTCATGGTGGCCTGTTTCATGTGGATCTGGGGAATGAATTCTGTGAACCGTGCCTGGTTTTGCGGTCTTGGCAGGAAGCAGAGAAAGATGGAGATGTTAGTACGTTTGACAGATGCTTGGAAACCCCAAAGCACAAAAACAAATCTGAAACAAACCCCCAAAATACAAACAACTCCAAAAGCGGAAGCCCCACGGCCCAAGCAGTTCCCTTATGCTCAGTACCATTATGCTTCATCCATGGCAGAAAAGCCGTCCGCCTGATTTACAGAACTAGACAGGCAGAGAGGCAGCGGGGAGGAGTGTGGGCTTCACAGTCAGCCTGGACGGGCGTGCATGGGGACCGTCACTAGCTGAGTGCCCTCCAGAATGTCATTTCACATCTCTGAGCCTCAGGGTATCTGGGGATAATAACAGATGCATGCTTCCCTGATAGGCTTGGAGTGGGCTTAAACAAGATGCTGTATAGAGAGGGAAGTCCCTGGGTGGTACAAACAGTTAATGTACTTGGCTGCTAACCAAAAGGTTGGAAGTTCAAGTCCACTGACAGGTGTATCAGGAGAAAGCCTAGTGATCTGCTGCTGAAACATCAGCCAACCCTGCGGTACACAGCTCTCCTCAGACACAACACGGGGGCCATGAGTTGGAGCCGACTCGAAGGCAAGTGGTTTGGTTTACAGAGGAGCTGATGAGGTCATGTCAGAGCCCAGGGGCCTGTGGGGTTCTCTGAGCTGGTGACTTTCATCTTCTGGGAACTCTGGAAGACACATCTCTTTGAGAACTCATGAAAGCCACTGACATTCCCCACCCTCCCTCCCCAAAATGAACATATACAAATAAAAATCTTATACCAACCCACAATGTAATCCAGCCCTTTGTTTTTAGAGTTGAAGAAATCCAGGCCTTCCTTCAAGATGATCTTTGTAAAAAGCTTATCAGTTCCCTTAAATCCCTTCTTTAAAACATCCAATGGCTTCCCTTTATTCTTGGATTGAAACAGACTCCATCCCATGCCCTAAAAGATCTGCGTGACCTGGCCCCTGCCCACCCCACTGACTTCCCACCCTGTCCCTCCCCTAACCCCTCACCATAATCAAGCACTGTGACCTTCTTTACTAAGTAGCAACTCATCGAGCATTTGGGCTCCACATGTGCTAGTTGCTCTGTGGGAAATCTCCTCTAGGCCTTTATCTCATCCTCCCTCATTATTTAGATCTCTGCTCAAATAGCATCCCAAAGAAAGGCCCTTTCTGACCAGCTAAAGCAGAGGTTTCCAAACTCTCTCTGTGAAATGTCAGACAGTATGTATTTTAGGCTTTGCAGACTAAGGAGCCCTGGTGGGGTAATGGTTAAACACTTGGCTATTAACTGAAAGGTCAGTAGTTTGAACCCACGAGCTGCTCCAAGGAAGAAAAGACTTGGCAACCTGCTTCTATAAAGATTACAGCCTAGGAAACCCTATGGGCCTATGGGGCAGTTCTACTCAGTCCTATAGGGTCGTTATGAGTTGGAATTGACTAGATGGCTCACAACAACAGTGGGCCATATGGCCTCTGATGCAACTGGTCAATTCTGCCCTTGAAGGGTGTGGTGGTTAAGTTTGTGTGTCAACTTGGCTGGGCCTGGTTGAGTGACTGCGCAGCTGGATGTAGTATTCCCCATAATGAGACTGGTAATCAACACCAAGGTGGAATCTACTGTGAGCAGCTGAGTAGCTGCCTTTGGGTATGTGGTCTGCCTCCCGTATATAAGAAACAGCTTTGGGAATGGTCTCTAACTTATGGCACACTTGAACCCTGCGTGTAGCCGTGTTGTTGCTCAGCAGCTTGCCATGCTCTGCCGACCTTGGGACTTTCAATGGACTTGAATTGATGGCCTGCCGTGTGCTTTGGTAACATCGGGACTGTGCCATTGTCAACCTTGGGCTTGTCAGCCTCAGCAGCCAGTAGCTGCCTGAGTGAAGAGATGCCTCTAGCTTCAGTGGGCCGGGAGCAATAGGCAGAGCTGAAGCCCAAGGTTGAGGGACTTTCACCCAGCCCCTAGAGCCTGGCACTTTTAACTCGGGCTTAAAGCCTCCAAACTGTAAGAGAACTCCTGTTTGTTAAAGCCATCCCATTTGTGGTATATTTTCTGTTAGGACAGTACTAGGTAACCAGAACAGAGGGCCAGAGCAAGGAGCCCTGGTGGTGCAGTGGTTGCAGCCCTTGAGTGCTAACCAAAAGGTTAGCCACTTCGTAGGCAGTCTGCGTCCATGAAGATTTACAGCTTTGGGAATCCAATGGGGCAGTTCTGTCCTGTTCTGTAGGGTTGCTATGAGTCAGAATTGACTCCAATGAGTCAGAATTGACTCCATGGCAATTACAGACAGGGCCAGAGCAGCCATAGACTATATGTAAATGAATGGGTTCCAATAAACCTGTGTTTACAAAAACAAGCAACAGGCTGAATTTGGCCCAACTGCCATCATTTGCTGACCCTGTTGCTGTTGTTATGTGCCATCGAGTCGGACCCGACTAATAGCGATCCCTCCTTGGGTTTCCGAGGCAGTATCACTATGGCAGTAGATTAGCCACCTGTCCTCCCGAGGAGCGGCTGGTGGGTTTGAACTGCCAGCCTTCTGGTTAGCAGTCAAGTGCCTTAGGCACTACACTACCAGAGCTCCCTTGCTGACCCTAGTCCCTGGGAAGCGTAATGGGTTAATGTGTTTGGCTGCTAATCAGAAGGTTAGAGATTGGCGTCCCCCCAGAGGTGTCTTGGAAGAAAGGCCTGATAATCGACTGCTGAAAAAAGAGCAGCACTGGAAACCCTATGGAGCACAGTTCTACTGTGACACACATGGGTCACCATGAGTTGGAGTCAGCTGATGACAATGGAACCAACTGGAACTCAAGTATCACCTGCTGCCCCTTTATCACTCTCAACTCCTTTCCTGCATTCTGTTCTCTACACCCTCTCAGAAACTCTCCTGTTCATTTATTGTCCTCCTTACGTACTGTCTATCGCCTGCACTATCGCCGGCAGAACCTTGCCTGTCTTTTTCACTGCTTTATCCCGGAGCCAGCTCAGTGCCTGGCACCGAGTAGACACTCACTCAGTAGTATTGGCTGAATGAAAGAATCATTGCCATTGATCCATGCAAGCTGAGGAGGAAGTCCTGAGAGGCCTGCTAACTAAGCAGGCGGGTCAGCAGCTGTGTCTCCTCCCTGACATTGCTCCCACTGCTTGGGAAAGGAGAGACTCATCCCGTTTACCTTCCAGAAATAAAGAGAAGCTGCTTACCTCTCTCATAACTTGCCTGCAGGCCCCACACGGCGAAGTAAAATCATCTTTTACATCACTGGGGAAGCAAAGAATCAAACTCAGATTAGTCACGGAGGCATGAGGACAACTGCTGAGGCTCAGGGCCTGTCCCTGCCCTACTCCAGATCAGGCCATGCTATGTCCTAGAGGCTGAGAAGAAGGCACCAGGGTGGCTTTGCACACTTCCATGAGGCAAGGCCATGGGCAGGGATGTGGTACATTCAATATATCTTTAGTGAGCACTTAATTGTCTCCACACCTTGGGGATATGGTTAAGGAGGCTTTGCCTCTGGCCTTCAAAACACTGCTCAGCCAAATGGACAATAGAGAAAACTAGACGTGTATCACAGTAAAGTATTTATGTATCTATACAGAGTATGCAGTAAGAACACACTGGTAATCCCTGCCTCCCTCCTATGGGTAAGAGAATATTTTATGTGGGAGGTGGCATTTGGCCTGGTCCTTGGAGAAGAACAGGGTTCACAAGTCACCATTTAGTGAACACCTGCTATGCACCAAGCTCTATACCAGGTACTTCATGTACATTAGGGAGCTCTGGTGGCATAGTGCCTAAGGCATTTGACTGCTAACCAGAAGGCTGGCGGTTCAAACCCATCAGCCACTCCTCGGAAGGAAGGTTGGGCAATCTACTACATAGAGATACCTGCTCAGAAACTCAAGGAGGGGTTGTTATGAGTCGGATCCGACTCGATGGCAGTGAGTTTCATGTTTTGTAAAGTGGCAGATCAGCAAAACGAGGGAAACCCTACATGGCATTGGCACAAGAGCCTCAACAATGGGCTCAAACATATCAAAGATCACAGAGACGGTGCAGGACGGGCAACATGTCACTCTGCTATACATACGCTGCCGACTCGATGGCAACTTAACAGCAAAACTATATATTAACAATTATTATACTGTTTAATGTGTGCCTAGAATGTGCCAGGTACCCTGAAAAATAATTTATATGCATTACTTCATTTTAATCAACAAATATTTATTGAGCACCTACTATGTGTCAGACACTATCATTGGTGCTAAGGCTACAGAAGTAAACAAAACAGATAAAAATTAAACTCAGGAGTTTATAGTGTAGTGAGAGGAGCCAGCCAACCAGCTAACCAACCAACTAGTCAACCAACAAGCCAACCAACCAACCAACCAGCCAGTCATGTATCACACAGAGACAGGGACAGATGTTATGAATAAGAATAATGCCAATAGCAACGATGGTCTCTCTTCGTCCAGAGCAAAGAAGAATGAAGAAAACAAAAAATTCATGGATACAATCAGTCCTAGAGACTGGTACACCATCCAATCTGCAGCCTATATGACTATGAGACCAGAAGAACTAGATGGTGGCCGGCTACCAATGTCAACCACTTGGAAGGGGATCTAGGAGATCCTGGATAGAGAGGGAGAACAATGTGGACAAAACTCAAAATCATTTGTGGAATAAAAAAAGGGGGGGGGGCAGGTTTGCTGGTCCAATAGAGCCTGGTGGAACCACTGAGACTATGGCCTGTAGCTGCCCTTCAGGTCTGGAATTGAACCCCACCTGTGGCTTCCAGCCAAACAAAAGACAGGCATGTGAATTGAACATTTACCTGAGGTAGATACACTCCTTGGAGAGAACAATCATGGGAGAAAGAAGGGCTGCTTATGCACAGGGAGACAGCTCAGGGGGCAGAAGTGTATGGAGGGATGGACAATGGGAAGAGGTAACTATGGGGAGGAAGTGGGAGGGGAGCTGTTGCATTGTGGTAAATTGTGGTCAATGTCATGAGACAAAGTATATGTGAACTGCTGTATGGAAAGTGAATTTGCTCTGTAAATCTTCACCCAAATCACAAGAAAAAAATAAAATAATAATAAAAAAAAGAATAATGCTGATAAAGAGGACAGAGTGGGATGGGTGCTATTTTCTTTTTATTCTCATGATAATTCACTTTAATATATGGCAGTTCAGTCGAAGAATGGCTCTGTTCCATGGAAAAGTGAGGTCCTCTCTGAGCATGTTGCCAATTTCAGAAAACAGCCCCCAGGGACATGAGAGGGGCAGGGACCCCTGACCAGGATACCACTCAGCCAAATCAAGTCTTTGGATCACCAGTTGATAGGTACTGCAGTTAGAAGCCTCTTGTAAGCTCTTTGGAGGTTGGACTCTGTTATTTTTTCCTTCATTCCACACATGGTGATCAAGAGCTTGCTACATGCTGGGGCAGGCAGGGAAGGAACAACAAAAACTCATCAAAGAATCCCTGTCTCCAGGGGACATATAATATGTGTGCAAATGTTGCAACACAGGCCAAGGGAGAGGTGCTTCAAGTGAGAGTCAGCCCGTGGCCTATAAGGCCTTCTTTGATCTGACTCCTGCTGAACACGCCATTTCCTTTCCCACTCTTTTTTTTTTTTTTTTTT
>NW_006921618.1:5555141-5592897 GCF_000298275.1 Orycteropus afer afer | reverse complement strand
TCTACTATACACCTGGGAATTCTGATCATTCACATGAACTTATAGGCCCATTGTCTGCCAACCCTATATATGATCTTGGATACACTCTCCATTTAGACATACCTAATTGTTTAGCTTGTTCACCTATCTATCCTCCTTTCCCACTCTTGTGTCATGCTTAGCCAACCACCCACTGGATGGACAGCTCCTTGGACAAGGTGACCTGAGTTAGAGTTTTCAGGAGTCCAGCCATGCATTCCACTGAGAAATTAGGTTTGTCCTAGGGTTCAATTACCAAAAGGCACAAGATCCAGGAAGCATGGCTCTGAGAACAGGGAGATGGCCTGATAATGGCTTACACTTACATTGTGTTGCTCTGTGCCAGGCGCTGTGCTAAGACCTTATGTGTAGTAACTCATTTAACATCCTACGAAACCTGTAAAGTGGGGCTATCTGGGTGGTACAATGGTTGACTTATTTGGCTGCTGACTGAAAGGTTGGAGGTTCGAGTCCACCCAGAAGCACCTCAGAAGAAAGGCCTGGTGATCTAATTCTGAAAATTCAGCCACTGAAACCCTATGTAGCGCAGTTCTATTTCAACATTCACGGATCACTGTGAGTTGAAATTAATTCAGCAGAAACTGGTTTTCATCTAGGTACTTGCATTATCCACATGTTGGGGAGCTCTGATGGTATAGTGTTTAAAGCATTCAGCTCCTGGCCATAAGGTCACCAGTTCGAACCTACCAGCTACTCCGTGGGAGAAAACTGAGGCAGTCTGCTTCCATAAAGATTTACAGCCTTGGAACCCTGTGGGGCAATTCTACTCTGTTCTATCAGGTCACTATGAGTTGACTCAATGGCAGTAGGTTTTTTGTTTGTTTGTTTGTGATAGATCACAAAAGGTGAAGTGACGTCCCCAAGGTGACAGAGCTAGGAAGTGGCACAGCCAGGACCTAAACCTAAAACCTAGGTTCTTGACCACTCTGTCTTTGGTAATTGTATGTCTCATAGAAGTAATAATAAAAAGTAAAATAATAATAATAAAATAACTTTGATATGTTGCATACTTGTGTCAGGAACTATACAGCCTTCTTGGGTTAGCGAAAACCCAACCTGGTTTCTGCAGATACATGGGCCTCCCTGAGTGGAAGTCTCCATCCTTACAGATTGCAAAGGGGATCTTAGACTGTTCACAGAGTTAGCATTTTCCATTACTCTAAATCCAGGCTCTCTATTTAACACATCATTAATGACTGCTTCTCTGGCTCAAGGAGCTCTGGTAGTACAGTGCCTAAAGCATCTGACCGCTAACCAGAAGGTTGGTGGTTCAAACACACTAGGCACTCCGCAGAAGGAAGACTGGGCAATCTACTTCTGTAAAGATTTACTGCCTCGGAAACCCAATGGGGGTCGCTATGAGTCAGAATCAACTCGATGGCAAGGTTTTTTTTTTTAATTTTATTTTATCCTCTGGCTCAAGGATGCTGGTACAGGCTGAATGCTCAGAGCAGAGCTGTTGAGTGCTAGAAAACCAAAGGTTTTGTGTAAATAAGGATATTTGCTAATCATCACTAGCCACACCCAGTTACGTTTAAAAGTAGATGATGGGCAAGAGAATTTGGATAACTCTCAACAGAGCGAAGCCACCACACCATATCCTTTTGTTGACTTTGGCCTCGTTTCCCTGAGATTATCATTACTGGATCAGCTTTGAAACAGAGATATTTTCCCCCTCTTTACAGGAAGTGTAATTCACATTCTGGCCCCTGCTCAGCCATACACAACGTCCTCAGCGAGGCCTCATTTACTCTTTCCGAAGCGGAAGGGAAGCCAGGACAGACTTGGGTCTCAGGGAGGGCACTTGATGCCAGAGCCCTTCCCCCTAAGTGCACTCTTGGCTCAAGTTACTCAGAAACAAATCTTCAATAACTTGGACCAACTCGGGGCTGGACCAATGCCAAGCTTAGCATCTTATAAAAGAACCGTGGGCTAGTTTCTGCCCACAACCCCATTGTCCTTACTATAGAACAGCCCTACATTTCTACCGCTGGTGTTTCCATGCCAGGAGAGGCCCCGCAGTTCCATACAAGGAAGGGAGAATGCATGCATAGTACATGACCCATAGTGTAGCCAGATGTCCCAAAGGACCAACACTGGGTCAGCCACACAGTCTCATTTTCTTGTACTATGATCTCACACAGAACATCCTCCTCATAGACAATGCAAAGGTGCACACACAAGAACAAATTATTAAATTAGAGGCATAATGGAGTCCAGAGCAGCAAGAGTGGCCATTCACAAGCTTGAATACTTAAGGCCCTAGTCTGGATCCAGGGCCAATAAGCCCTCAGTGTGCTGCCTTTGAAGGTAAACAAACACAAGGGAACTAGGATATATAGGGGCATAGAGAAAGAGTTGATTGGGGCTCTTGTTCAATCAGCACCGTGCTTGGAATGTGAGCAGCCTGAACCATTATCACTGGTTCCCTGGCTGCCATGCTACCAGCTTGTCTCTGCAGCCTGCCTTCGCACACCAGGGGCTTTGGCAAGTGTTGTGAATGAAGGAGTCAGTGGTGCTGAGCTGCTCATGCAGGATTGATTGCAGCATCAGCTCAGGAGAGCGTGGAAAAGCATTTTACTTCCTGGCACAGCATGTTGTTGTTAGGTGCTGTCAAGTTGTCTTCGACTCATAGCGACCCTGTGCACAGCAGAACGAAACACTGTCCAGTCCCGCGCCAGCTCCACAATCCCTGCTACACTTGAGCCCATTGCCGCAGCTACTGGGTAAGTCCATCTTGTTGAGGGCCTTCCCCTCTTTTGTCGACCCTCCACCTTACCAAGCTTGACAGCTTTCTCCAGGGAATGGTCCCTTATAACATGACCAAAGTGGGTGAGACAAAGTCTGGCCATTCTCACTTCCAAGGAGCATTCCAGCTGCACTTCCTCCAGGACAGATTTGTTAGTTCTTTTAGTAGTCCATCATACTCTCAGCATTCTCTGCCAGCACCACAACTCAAAACCATCAATTCTTCTTAGGTCTTTCTTATTCATTGTCCAGCTCTCACATGCATGTGAGACGATTGAAAATATCATGGCTTATGTCATGCACACCCTAGTCCTCAAAGAGACATCTTTGCTCCTCAGCACTTGAAAGAGGTCCTTTGCAGCTGACTTGCCCAGTGCTATATGTCGTCTGATGTCCTGACTGCTTCTTCCATTGGCATCGATTGTAGAACCAAGCAATGTGAAGTCTTCGACAACTTCAATCTTTTCTCCATTTATTGTGATGCTGCTTATAGGTCCAGTTATGAGGATTTTTGTTTTCTTTATATTGAGATATAATCCATAGTGCAGACTGTATTCTTCAGTCTTCATCAGTAAGTACTTCAAGTGATCCTCATTTTCAGCAACCAAAGTTGTGTCGTCAGCATATCACAGGTTGTTAATGATTCTTCCTCCAATCTTGATGCCATGTTCTTCTTCATATAGTCCATCTTCTTGGATTATTTTCTCAGCATATAGATTGAATAAGTATGGTGAAAGGATACAACCCTGACTCACTCCCTTCTTGATTTTAAACCATGCAGTGTTCCATTATTCTGTTCAAATGACAGCCTCCTGGTCTATGTACAGGTTCCTCATGAGTACAATTAAGTGTTCTGGAATTCCCATTCTTCTCAATGTTAACCACAATCTGTTATGATCCACACAATCAAATGCTTTTGCATAGTCAATAAAACACAAGTAAACATCTTTCTGGTATTCTTTACTTTGAGCCAAGATCCATCTGACCTCAGCAATGATATCCCTTGTTCCACATCCCCTTCTGAATCCAGCTAGCATTTATGGAAGCTCTATGTCAATATACTGTTGCAATCGTTTTTGAATTATCTTCAGTAAGATTTTACTTGCATGTTATATTAATGATATTGTTTGATAATTTCTGAGTTTTGTGGGATCATCTTTCTTTGGAATGGGTACAGATATGGACCTTTTCCAGTCAGTTGGCCAGGTAGCTGTCTTCCAAATCTCTTGGTATAACCAAGTGAGTGCCTCCAATGGGGCATCCATTTGTTGAAACATCTTATGGGTATTCTGTCAATCCTGGAGCCTTGTTCTTTGGCAGTTCCTTCAGTGCAGCTTTGACTTCTTCCTTCAGTATCATTGGTTCTTGATCATATACCACCTCCTGAAATGGATGAATATTGACCAGGTCTTTTTGGTACAGTGACTCTGTGTATTCCTTCCATCGTCTTTTGATGCTTCCTGCATCATTCAATATTTTGCCAATAGAATCTTTCAATATTGCAATTCAAGGCTTACATTTTTCCTCAGTTCTTTCAGCTTGAGAAATGCTGAGCATGTTCTTCCCTTTTGGTTTTCTTACTCTAAGTCCTTGCACATTTCATTATAATAATTGGTTTTGTCTGCTCAAGCTGCTCTTTGAAATCTTCTGTTTGGCTCTTTTATCTTGTCAGTTCTTCCTTTTGCTTTGGCTGTGCTCTGCTCAAGGGCAAGCTTCAGAGTCTCTCCTGTCATCTTGTTTTGGCTGAAGATATTGAGCTTTTCCATTGCCTCTTGCCACAGATGTTGTCAATCTGATTCCTGTATAGTCCATCTGGTGAAGTCCACGTGTATAGCCACTGTTTGTGCTGTTGAAAAAAGTATTTGCAGTGAATAAGTCGTTGGTCTTACAAAATTCTATCATGTGATCTCCAGCATTATTTCTGTCACCAAAGGCAAATTTTCTAACTACCAGTGATTCTTCTTTGTTTCCAACTTCTACATTCCAGTCATCAGTGATAATTAACACATCTTGATTGCATGTTCGGTCAATTTCAGACTGCAGAAGTTGATAAAAATCTTCAATTTCCTCATCTTTGGCTTTGGTGGTTGGTGCATAAATTTGAATAATAGTCGTATTAACTGGTCTTCCTTGTAGATGTATGGATATTATCCTATCACTGACAGCACTGTACTCAGGACAGATCTTGAAACATCCTTTGTGATGATGAATGTCATGCCATTCCTCTTCAAATTGTCATTCCCGGCATAGTAGATCATATGGTTGTCTGATTCAAAATGGCCAAAACCAGTCCACTTCAGCTCACTAATGCCTAGGATATCAATCTTTATGTGTTCTATTTCATTTCTGACAACTTCCAATTTTCCTAGATTCATACTTCATACATTCCATGTTCCAATTATTAATGGATGTTTGCAGCTGTTTCTCCTCAATTTGAGTTATGTCACGTCAGCAAATGGAGGTCTCGAAAGCTTTACTTTATCCCTATCAGTAAGGTTGGTTCTACTCTGATGATGCTGCTCTTTCCCAGTTGTATTTTGAGAGCCTTCTGACCTAAGTGGCTTGTTCTCCTGCACTGTATCAGACAGTATTTCTGGGCTATTCATATAGTTGGCTAGTATTGTAACAGATACTGTTTCTCTTCTGTTTGTCAAGTTTTCCCTGGCCAATTCTTTGAGAAGTGGATGGTCTCTTCCTTCTTCCTAGTCTATCTCAGTCTGTAAGCTGAGGTGAAACTTGTGCACACAACTGTGCTGGCATTTGAAACACTGGTATCACAGCCTCAAACCTCACAGCAACACACCACCACAGTATGACAAACTGACAGACAAGGTTGTCTCCCTTAGCTGTTCGAAACCTCTCCACCCTCCCTTTACTGGATCCCTGCCACTTGCTAGCTCTGTCCTGGATGCCCTGGCTTTCCTTTCCTTTCCCCTCCACTTTTCCTGCTGCTTGGGGGTTGGGTCCTGGGTCCCTCCCCTTACCCAAGGAGGGGTCCCTCTACCATTTGATCACTCACTCCTGGACGACCTGGCTTTCCTTTCCTTTCCCATCAGCTTTTCTTGCCACTTGGGGGTTGGGGCACAGCATGGCATAGCAGAAAGTGACCTTAGTGGGACTATGGAGACTTGAGCTCTTGTCCTAGCTGTGCCACTCACTTCTGGAAGTTCTTCATCCTTTCAGAGGCTCATTTCTCTCTCTCTTTTTGTTTTTAAGGCTTGACATTTTTAATTATTGTGTGTGTATATATAACATTTGCCAATTCAACATTTTTCATGTGCACAGTTTAGTAACATTAGTTATATTACTCATGCTGTGCATTCCTCACCCAGAATCATTGGAAAATTTCCCATCACCACAAACAGTAACTCACTGTTTCCTAAGCATTGACTCCTTCCTTCTTCATTCCTCCTGCCCCTGGCAACTGTCCATAAACCTTGGTCTTTATACATTTGCCTATTCTAGAACTCTCACATAAATGAGAATATACAACATTTGCCCTTTTGTGACTTACTTCACTCAGCATAACGTTCTCAAGGTCTATCCATGTTGCAGCCTGTACTGGGCATCAGTTTGCTTTAGTGCCACTTTAGTGGCACAAACAGTAAAGTGTGGGGGAGGGCATGATGGCAGGGGAGTCTATAGAAGCTTTAGGTGCAGTGGATAAAGCATTAGCCTGCTAACCGAAATGTTGGCAATTTGAACCCACTAGCTGCTCCATGGGAGAAAGATGAGGCAGTCTGCTTCCATAAAGATTTACAATCTTGGAAACTCTATGGGGCAGTGCTACTCTGTCCTAAAAGATTGCTGTGAGTTGGAACTGACTCACATTTGACTGCTAACCAGAAGGCTGGTGGTTCAAACCCACCAGCTACCCCTTGGAAGAAAGATTGGGCAATCTATTTCTGTAGTGATACAGCCTCAGAAACCCAAGGAGGGGTTGCTATAAGTCAGATCCAACTTGACGGCAGTGATTTTGTTTTGGTTGTGTGCTGCCTTTCTGTTGTATTTTGTAGGGAGTCTGCCATACTTTTGTGTGGTTATTAGAATATGAACACACCTGCCCTTGTATTAAGGAACGCTGGTGGTACCATAGTTAAGTGTTCAGCTGCTGACTGAAAGGCTGGTGGTTCAAACCCACCAGCTCCTCAGGAGAAAGATGTGGCAATCTGCTTCTGTAAACGTTGTTGTTGTTGTTATGTGCCGTCGAGTCAAACCCAACTCATAGCGTCCCCTCCTTGGGTTTCTGAGGCAGTATCACTACAGAAGTAGGATTGCCCAACCTTCCTTCCGAGGAGTGGCTGGTGGGTTTGAACCACCAGCCGTCTGGTTAGCAGGCAAGTGTCTTAGCCACTATGCTACCAGAGCCTAGGAAACAGTATGTGGCAATTCTACTCTGCTGTTTTTCTTTTTAAAACTTTTTATTGTGATTTAGGTAAAAGTTTACAAAGCAGATTCATTTTAGAGTCAATAGTTCATACATATTTTGTTTTGTGACACCGGTTACATTCCCCACAGTGTAACAGCAGATGTGGCAATCTGCTTTTGTAAAGATTACACCCTAGGAAATGCTATGGGGCAATTCTACTCTGTCTTATAGGGTTGCTATGACTCAGAATTGATTTGATGGCACACAACAACAAGCCTTTGTATTAATTTGCTGTGGTTGTTTCCCTCTCATTTTCCTTCTTCAGGGTCCTACACAGTGCCTGACACATAGGAAGTACCCATTAAATATGTTAGATAAATGAATGAATGACAGATTTGCAGTGAATGTTGCCTGAATAGATGAACGCATTTTGCTATGACCAGCTTTTCCACTCACGTAGCAACAGCAATGGCCCTGAAGTCCTTGTACCCTTCTGAGACGGCCTTGTGGATGGCAGTTCGTTCAGCACAGATGCCCAGTGGGTAGCAGGCATTTTCTATATTGCACCCTGTGAAAAAAGGAGAGCCCGGTGATAAGTCCAGTGGAACAACTTCCTGCTACATGTGTTGGGTAAGAGGCTTGACCTATTCCAGTATGGCAAGGGCCCCGCTGCTATGAACTAGGCTGGGAAAATGGAGGGTAATTTGACCTGAAGCATTGATAGATTCTTGGGCCCATTTGTGCAGTGCTTCTTGCCAATAACCTTCCACTCTCGTGATTTACCCAATGCCTCCATCTTGAAGCACAGCCTGGGACCAGGGGTTAACATAACAGGGTAGATTAACACAGTCTCACCACCCTAGCAGAGATCACGGCCAATGCAGATGTTGAGGATTAGAAGGGGAGCAGAGCCCAAGGTCCAGATATGAGAGACAGAAGCTATATGGTAGGGTTTCTGATTTAAAAATTGGGCCTGAGAAAAACATTTGGTGCTGGTTACAAGCTTTCAAGGTTTAGCCAGGGTTCTATGTGAGCTGTGTCACAAAACATATAAACTGTCAAAGCCAGTAAACAAACCAATAAAAACAACTCCCAAGCTTTGCAAAAAGGGCCTGTGATTACATAAATCTTAAAGCGATACCCAGCCTCCAATGGGAGGTGAGCTGCTAAGATGGCACAGCCCTCAGTAGGGAGTCCACCCCAATGATCCTCTCAGGACTGTCCATGGGGGACAACTGGTAAGGCCAGATTGGCTGACAGAGTTTTCAGGAAGGTGAGGTGATGACAAATGGCCATGGGAGCTGGAATTTCCCTGACCATCAGAACACGGCATGTGCTCTGTATCACTCTTTGTAGTAAGATATTAATTTTCCCCAGAATTAATTTTCTCCTTCTTCCTTGAAATAATACAAGTGAACCCCACTCCAACAGGGAGCTCTTGTGACGTAGTGCCTAAGGCATTTGACTGCTAACCAGAAAGAAGGCTGGTGGCTCATATCCACCAGCCACTCCTCGGAAGGCAGATTGGGCAATTTACTTCTGTAGAGATATCACCTCGGAAACCCAAAAAGGGGACCACTATGAGTCAAATCGACTCAACAGCAGTGAGGTTTTTTTTTTTTTCCATTTCAATATGGCTGGTCACATAATCACTCAGCTTGACCAGTGTGACTACATTTCCCAGACTTCCTTGAAGCATGATATGACCATATGACTAAGTTTTGGCCAATCGGGTGTGACTCGAAGTGATGTGAAACACTTCTCTAAACCAAACACCAAACTAACTCTCTCGGGTCGGTCCCGACTCACAGCAACCCCTCCTTGGGTTTCTGAGGTGGTATCTCTACGGAAGTATATTGCCCAACCTTCCTTTCAAGGAATGTCTGGTAGGTTTGAACCGCCAGCATTCTGGTAAGTAGTCAAACACCTTAAGGCAGTACACCACAAGAGCTCCCAGAGCACTTCTGGATCACCTATTTTTGTAAGGAGATTGCTTGTTTATTTGTTCTTTCTTTTTCCTCTTCCACAGGCTGGAAGATGGAGATGATGGAGGGAGCCAGCTTTGACCATGTGGCTTATGGTCCTGAAAATGGAGAATTGACTTAGGAAGGAATTTGGGTCCCTGGACCCTTAGCTCATGGAGCAGAGCTGCCTACCTTCCGTGGACCAACCACCTACTCTGAATTGTTATGAGAGAGGAAAAGAAATTTTATTATGCTTTAGTCATTGTATTCCGGCATCTTTTTGTTAAAGCAGCTTGGCTGGAAACGAATACAGAGATTGGTACTGAAACTGAGATGCAGCCTTAGCAAAAAAGCCTAAACTACGTGACACTGGCTTTGTGGCTGGGCCGTGTGGATGAGAAAACACAGACATTGCAAGATGGGAAGCTGATGACCTTGCTAGCCTACAGCAGACTGCTTGGTATAGCAGAGCCTGCAACAGCCTGGAAAGCAGACCATTTGCCTGACATTAACAACCTCTCCGCCACCTGTGGACCGGTTTATTGCACTGTGGTGGCTTGCATGTGGCTATGGTGTAGGAAGCTATGACCGCAATATTTCCAATACCAGTAGAGTCAAGTTTCAGCAGAGCTTCCAGACTAAGGTGGGTTCAGGAAATGTCTGACAATCTACTTCTGAAAATGAGCCAATGAAAACCCTATGGATCCCAACAGAACACTGTCTGACACAGTGCTGGGGGATAAGCCCCTAACTGAAAGATACTCAACATATACCTAAAACTCAAACTCACTGCCATTGAGTCAACTCTGACTCATAGTGACCTATCGGGTTTCCGAGGTGGTAAATCTTTACAGGAAGTAGGTTGTCCCATCTTCCTCCCATGGGATGCTGTTGGGTTGGAACTGCCAACCTTCCTGGTAGAAAATGCCTTAGGCACTGTGGCATGCAGATGGCACAGGGCCCACCAACTTTTGTTCTGTTATCTCTAAGGTATCAGGGAGTGGAACAAGCCTAAGAGCAACTAATCATAATAACAGTAAAGTTTCCCTGCCTGGCAATGGTGGTCAGAGCTCATTAAAGATGTCAGCTTCCCTGCAGCCAGTTGTTTCAGGTGCCTTGAGGTAGCCACCAGGACAATGCTGCAGCAGGGATGGGTCAAGCAGGAAGCCTGTTAGCATAAAAGGAGAGTTGGCAGGTTTAAGAAATATGTCAAAGGGACGGTGGGTGTGCTACTCCTGTATGGAAGTGATTGGAAGCAAATGGATTGGGAGGTTTTCAAGTTTTTTTCTTTTTCAATGTGGTAAACATATATGTAACAAATTTTATTTGCCTTTCCAATATTTTTTACATGTGCAATTTGGTAACATTAATCTGATGCTGTTGAGTCTATTCAATTCAGAGCGACTTACAGGACAGAGTAGAACTGCTCCATAGGGTTTCCAAGGCTGTAATCTTCACAGAAGCAGACTGCCACATCTTTCTCCCGTGGAGCAGCTAGTGAGTTCAAATTGCCGACCTTTTGACCCAGGCTCCTGCAGTAATATTCACTCACTCGCTCATTGTCATTAAGTCAATTCAGACTCCTAGCGACCCCCATAGGATTTCCTAGGTTGTACATCTTTATGGAAGCAGACTGTCTCATCTTTCTCCCACGGAGTGGCTGAGGGGTTCAAACCACTAACATTTTGGTTAGCAGCCAAATGCCTTAACCACTGCACCACCAGAGTACTAGGCCACCAGAGCTCCTTCAATAACATTGTTGTTGTTGTTGTTATTTGCCATCGAGTCGGCCCCGACTCATAGCGACCCCTCCTTGGGTTTCCGAGGCAGTTTCACTACGGAAGTAGGAATGCCCAACCTTCCTTCCGAGGAGTGGCTGATGGGTTTGAACCGCCAGCCTTCTGGTTAGCAGTCAAGTGCCTTAGGCACTATGCTACCAGAGCTCCTTCAATAACATTAGCTATGTTTATTATTTTGTTTAACCATTCCAAAAACAAACCAAAAAACAAAACAACTCATTGCTGTCGAGTCAGATCTGACTCATAGCGACCCCTCCTTGGGTTTCCGAGGCAGTATCTCTACGGAAGTAGACTGCCCAACCTTCCTTCCGAGGAGTGGCTGGTGGGTTTGAACCACCAGCCTTCTGGTTAGCAGTCAAATGCCTTAGGCACTATGCCACCAGAACTCCCATTCAACCATTACCATGGTCCATTTGGAAGTTTTGAGTTTTAAATAGAATTTTAGAGCCAAAGAACCTACAAATCTGGTCTACAAAAACCTGTGATTGTTTAATCACTAAAGAAACCCCAAGGGCCCCCGAATTCCACCATCAAGAAGTGTGCTGAGAGAGCCATGTACCCCTAGGAGAGCAATGTCTCCAACACGCACTTCAGACATGTGGCCAAAGATAATAAAGGCTAAGGAGGAACCTCCGGGAGCTCTGGTAGCATAGTGGCTAAGACACTTGCCTGCTAACCAGACGGCTGGTGGTTCAAACCCACCAGCCACTCCTCAGAAGGATGGTTGGGCAATCCTACTTCCGTAGTGATACTGCCTCGGAAACCCAAGGAGGGGTCGCTATGAGTCAGGTATGACTCGATGGCACATAACAACAACAACAACAACAAGGAGGAACCTCCTAGAGGGCAAAGCCAGGGGCTCCAGCAGGCAATGGACAAGTGGTCACCCCAGGGCAGAAACAGCAGGGGAGGGAAGGCAGGGGTTCTTCATGGTTCTGTTGCTATTATTCCTGCTCCATGCTTTATATTGCAGGAGTGAGGCTGAAGTGTGGGGAGAAGAATTTGTTTTCTGTTTTTAGCTGATAGGCCACTAAGCCAGCAGGACCTGAGGAAGAGGACATGTACCCCCAAGATCCTACAAGGCAGGGCTGTGATTTGCCTCTCTTAGGGAGATGATAAGTGAGCTTTATGTGTGAGAATAAGGATGTGCATAGGGACTGTTATGAACTAATTTGTGTCCCCCAAAAGGATATATTCAAGTCCTAACTCCTGGTATCTGTGACCTATTTGGAAAAAGGGTCTTTGAAGATGTTTGAGATCATACTGGAGTAGGGTGGGTCCTAATCCAATATGAGTGGTGTCCCATGGAAGAGAAGAGACACAGAGACACACGAACATGGAGTTATGGCGCAGCTCCAAGCCCAGGAACTCCTGGGGCTGCAAGAAGCTGGGAGAGACAAGAAAGGATCTTCCACCAGAACCACTGGAGAGAACAGGGTCCTGCTGACACTTTGAATCCAGGCTTCCAGCCTTCAGAACTGTGAGAAAATAAAATTCTGTTCTTATAAGTCACGTAGTTTGTGGGATTTTGCTATGGCAGCCCTAAGAAACTAATGTAGGTGCTTTATGGGACCAGAAGAGGACTAGTGGCAGAGGCTGCTAACTGTTCCCAGTAGCCACTTGTCCAATAGAATCCACCTGAGTTTCAGCTGGGCACATAGCTCCCCAGCTGGAGGCTACTGCTCCCAGTTTCCCTTGAATCTTCACATAGTCCCATGATCAAGTCTTAGTTGACGGGGTATGAAGTGATGGGTGCAACTTGTAGCTGACCTTTGTATGAGGATGTTCTTGCCCCTCACTTCATCCTTCCCTCTTCCTAGGGGCTGGAAGGTGGATATGACGATGTGTGACAGCTTTGAATATGAGGATGAGGACACCCCTGTTGGGGATGGTGGGCATCAAGACAGAAGGAGTTTGAGCTCCTGGGCAACCATGCAGAACACAGCAGCACAGCCATAAGCCCTTGACTCTAGCCCACTTCTGGTCTGTTATAGCCGAGATAACTGACTTATTGCTCAGATTCTCTGCTAGGTCCGTAAAAGCAGAATGAATAAACGAAGGAGTCTCTCTGGCTCCCCATACAGTCTCCTCACCAAGGTTCCTGATTACTATCTGAAATGACTTACTTTAAACATAGCCCTGTCTTTTAAGCAGCTCTTATGGCACTGTGGGAGCTCTGATAGCATAGTGGCTAAGGCACTTGACTGCTAACCAGAAGGCTGGCAGTTCAAACCCACCAGCCACTCCTCGGAAGGAAGATGGGCCAATCTACTTCCGCAGTGATACTGCCTCGGATGGCACTGTTGCTATGGCATTGGGCTACTATCCAAAATGTTGGTGGTTTGAACCCACCAGCTGCTCCAAAGGAGAAAGATGAGGCAGTCTGCTTCCGTAAAGATTTACAGCCTTGCAAACCCTGTGAGTCGGAATTGACTTGACTATGGGTCAGAATTGACTTGATGGTAGTGGGTTTGGTTGTTGGTTTTACCTACTCACACTTGCCTGTCCCTCTCAAATTACTGAACTGGTTTCACTTGGCTTCTGCCTCTACTGGATTATGGTCCTGCCAGCCTTATTTTGCATCTAGCAACCCTCCCAGCACTGGCTTTCCAGGATGCCCTGCCTGTCCCTGACTCTGGCTATTAGACATGACTCAAGCAAACTTTGGGTTTTATTGATGAGCTGTTAAAGCAAATGGTCACACTTGGCAGAAGGCCCAATCTCTTGGAACAAATGCATGCGTCTATGAGGAAGTTCAGAATGGCCTTATAGAGGGAAATCTTCCTTTATTGTTTGTAAAATATTTCAAAATATTGGGCCAGTTAGAGAGAGAAAGAGTGTTTTAGAAGGGCGTGAACTGATATACTCTCTTACTCAGATGGCACTTTGTGCAAAAAGCCCTTAGGTGCCATTCCACGGGAGACCCTTTGTCTGATTAGCTCTAAGAATTTGGAGAAGGTTAATAATGATGGCACCTTTCTCACAGGACTCTTGTGGAGATGAGTGACATCACCGTGTAAAGCACTCTGCACAAAGCATGGCACAGAGTAAGTGTTCAGTAGCCGCTTGCCGCAGGTGTCATTAATTGCATGAAAGTCAAGGCTTTGATAGTGGAGAGCCTGTGTGACTAAGCCTCTCCTCTCTCTGGTCAGGGTGTGACAGTGGCCCTGTGCCCCAGGGTGATTACTCTGTCACTGCCCTCCGGGCACTTTGAAATCCTTTTCACAAATGCCAGGCACTTGGTAGAACACTCTACCTGTGTTATATCAGTTAATCTTTTTAACAACTCTGTGAGTCAGGTACTATTCTAACCCCCATTTTACAGTAGGTAAAAGCTGAGGCTGGTGGCATGTAGCCAGGATTTCCAGCCTGGCCTGTTAGATGTGAAGGACTGTACTTATTCTCTCTGATATTTCACAGTGAGGCCAGGTTTTAGGGTAGTTTGGTGCTTAAGCCAGGGCTGGGATCAGATTTTACCAAGACATCAGCAAGAAAGTTCACAAAGAGGAGACTGTGACACAGTCATCCAGTTGTTGTTGTTGTTGTTAAGTGCCGTCGAGTCGTTTCTGACTCATAGCGACCCCATGCACAGCAGAACGAAACACTGCCCAATCCCGCACCAGCCCCACAATCCCTGCTATACTTGAGCCCATCATCGCAGCCACTGTATCAATCCATCTCGTTGAAGGCCTCCCCCTCTTTCGTCGACCCTCCACCCTACCAAGCATGACATCCTTCTCCAGGGAATGGTCCCTTCTTACAACATGACCAAAATAGGTGAGACGAAGTCTGGCCATTCTTGCTTCCAAGGAGCATTCTGGCTGCACTTCCTCCAGGACAGATCTGTTAGTTCTTTTAGCAGTCCACGGTACTTTCAGCATTCTCCGCCAGCACCACAACTCAAAAGCATCAACTCTTCTTCGGTCTTCCTTATTCATTGTCCAGCTCTCACATGCATACCAGGCGACTGGAAATATCCTGGCTTGTGTCAGGCGCACCTTAGTCCTCAAGGAGATATCCTTGCTCCTCAGCACTTGAAACAGTTCCTTCGCAGTTGACTTTCCCAATGCTAACGTCGTCTAATGTCCTGACTGCTGCTTCCATTGGCATCGATTGTAGAACCAAGCAACGTGAATTCCTTGACAACCTCAATCTTCTCTCCATTTATTGTGATGCTGCTCATTGGTCCAGTTGTGAGGATTTTTGTTTTCTTTATGTTGAGATGTAATCCATACTGCAGACTGTATTCTTCAACCTTCATCAGTAGGTACCTTAAGTCATCCTCACTTTCAGCAAGCAAAGTTGGATCATCTGTATATCTCAGGTTGTTAATGATTCTTCCTCCAATCCTGATACCACATTTTTCTTCATATAGTCCAGCTTCTCGGATTATTTGCTCAGCATATAGATTGAATAAGCTTGGAGACAGAATACAACTGACGCACTCCCTTCTTGATTTTAAACCATGTAGTGTCCCCTTGTTCTGTTCGAACGACAGCCTCCTGGTCAAGGTACAGATTCCTCATGAGTACAATCAAGTGCTCAGGGATTCCCATTCTTCTCAATGTTGTCCATAATTTTTCATGATCCACACAATCAAATGCCTTTGCGTAGTCAATAAAACACAAGTAAACATCTTTCTGGTATTCCCTGCCTTGAGCCAAGATCCATCTGACAACAGCTATGATATCCCTTGTTCCACGCCCTCTTCTGAATCCAGCTTGAACATCTGGATCAGTCATCCAGAGAAGGAAGCAATCAGAGCTCAAGCATAATGCCCAGACCATTCTGCCAAACTGTTCTTTTCTAAGGAATCTTAGTAAGATTAGAGCATTGGTTCTCACCCTCGAGCAAGCAGGCATCAGAATCTTCTGGAGGGCTTCTGAAACAGATTCCTGAGCCCCAGCCCTAGAGTTTCTGAAACTGCAGGTTGCAGCTCAAGAATGTGCATTTCTAACAACCAGGAGAAGTTGATGCTGTGGGTCTGGGGACCACATTTGAAAACCACTGGACTAGAGAAATCTTGTGCCCATGTACTTGATGAAATACTGCACTCTCTCCATGTTCCTGCCTCCCCGCCCCCTTGCAAATGCACAATTTTATGTTTGAATATTTAAGTCAATGGTAGAGTCAATAGGTTTTAGTAAAGCTCCTCTTTGTAATGAGCCACTTTTGAGTGACAAGGGAGAAGACCAGTGGATGTACATTGGAGGGAACAGTGGGAACTGGTATTGAGATTGGGAGGTGGGCAGGGCTATAGGGAGCGGAATCAGGTTAGAGAAGCCTGCTTTGATTCAGTCTGGAAGTGCTGTGGGTTAAGGGTGGGAGCCTGGACTGGGTCAACTGATGGTGATGGAGGTCCCAAAGAGGGGGAAGTGGTCACCAAAGGAAAACTGCACCAGGCAGAGAACTGGAGCCCAGGGAGGGAATCCAGAGAGCATGGTCCACTTGGGGAAAGATGGGTGAAGAATCAGATGTAAGGGTTAAGCCAAGGCAAGCTGACTTCAGTGATTCACCAGGAATGTAAATCATGTGGCTTGTTCTCCCAGAATTCATCATAGCTGACCAAGTAAAGTGGCTTTTCCCGTAAGTGGCAGATGGTGCATATAGAACATGGAAGTCCCAGCAGAGAGAAGAGGAAAGGAGAAGAGAAACCATGTCCCAAGGTCATGAGACTCTCTATTCTCTGGGTGGCACCTGCAAAGAGGTTGCAGCAGCCACAACCAAGAAGCATCATCCCAAGATCTATTCCAGAGCTGGGACGGCCACCTTGCCAGGTGCCTACACCATGTCCAAGGACACCTCTTGTAGCACCCCAGGGTTGGAGATGGTTGTCCATGATCTCCTCCACCCTTCTCCCAACTTGCCTTCCAAAAACATTAGCTGAGGATCCTTATGTACGAGGCCTTGGGCTGACTCAATTTTCCCTCCCTGTTTTCTTTGCCTTCCCAATCTTCATTCTGTCACATCTCAACTGTCCTGTTTGTGTTCTCACTTCCCTTTCCCTCAACAGCTTTCTCACCCTCAGAACTCTTCCTTTCCATTCCTCTGCGTCTGCACAAAGACAATGTTTTACATCTTAAATTTGGTGAGTAGTGACTGGGGTCACTTAAAAGCTTGTGAGCAGCAACTATTGTCTTCTCCCATCCAGAGCAAAGAAAAGTGAAGAAAATAAAAAAACACAAGGAAGCAATTAGTCCTAATAGAACTAATAGATCATGCAAACTCCAGCCTCCACAACCCTGAGACCAGAAGAACTAGATGGTGCCTGGCTACCATTGCTGACAGCTCTGAAAGGGATCACAAAGGTCCAGATAGAGTGGGAGAAAAAGGTGGACTAAAACTCAAAATCACAAAAAAGACCAGCCTTCCTGGCCTGATAGAGACTGGTGGAACCCTTGAGACAATTGCCCTTAGACATCCTTCAAGTCTGGAACTGAACTCACCCCCATGGCTCAACTTTCAGCTAAACAATAGACAAGACTATAAGGTTCACTCCTCAGAAGGAAGATTGGACAATCTGCTTCTGTAGAAATACTGCCTCAGAAACCCAAGGAGGTGTCACTATGAGTCGGGATCAACTCAATGGCAGTGAGTTTGATTTTTATTGTTATAAGGTGAACAAGAACACTAGGGAGGTATGCACTCCCTAAAACAACCAACCACACTATCAAAAGGGCAGCATTTGCCCAAGGATAATGCTCAGAAGGCAAGAAGGGATAGGAAAGAAGGATAAATGGAAGTAGTAAACGCAGGGAGGAAGTGGGAAGAATACTGTTGCATTGTGGGGATGGCATGCAATGTTACAAAACAAAAAGTGTGCGGATTTTTGAATGGAAAACCATTGCTCTGTAAATGTTTACCCAAATCACAATAAAAAGTTAAAGGAAAGAAAAAATAATAATAAGTTGCTGTAGAGTCAGTTCCAACTCACAGTGGCCTCAAGTGTGTCAGAGTAAAATTGTGCTCCACATGGCACAGATCACCAGGGCTTTCTTCTGAGGGGCCTCTGGGTGGGTTCAAATCAGTTATGAGCCAAAGGCATCAACCGTTTGCACCACCTAGAACCTCCCAATGCCTCTAATTGTCTCTAAGTCATCCCATGATGCTCCTTCAGGTTTCCTCTGGTTGTTCAAGGTCTTCTCACCCAGCCCTGCCTCACTGCTGTCTACTTACCCTTTTCACACCTTCCATCTTAAGGAGACCTAGGAGTTCTGGTAAATGCTCTCCAATTGTCCTCCTCTGCTTCTCAGCACAATTCTCTTTTGGCCCCTTCCACATATCTACCCTGCAGCAGAAAGAGCCTGGCATTTGGAATTAAGCATTCTAGCATGTGGCACCCCTGGCTTTTGAGGGTTCTGACCATCTGCTTGTTCAAGCAGGACACCAGCCCCACTGCTGGAAAAAATGTGCAGAAGGTAGCCATCTTGGCTCCTCAGTGCAGGAAGTGCTACCTCCTGACACGCTAGGCACTCCATGCCCTCTCCTCCTCTGCCTCTCCCCTCCAAACTTACTTCTTCAAGGCCCAACTCATTCATTCATCTAATCAGTCAGTCAACAATTATTGAGCACCTACTCTGGGCTAAAGAGTTCCTGGGTGGTACGAATGGTTTAATGTGCTAGCCAAAAAGTTGGCAGTTTGAGTCCACCCATAGCACCAGGAGGAAAGGTCTGGCAATCCACTTCCAAAAAATCAGCTACTGAAAACCGTATGGAGCACAGTTCACCTCTACCACATATGGAGTTGCTATGAGTCAAAATCGACTCCATGGCAACAAGTACTAATACTCTGGACCAGGCAGGTGCAATGTGGTTGCAGGAGAAGGTCAATGGTCAAAGATCCAAGATACAGGCTCTTTTCCCTGGAGCCCAAAGGTTAGTGGGGGAGACAGATATATAAATGGACAGAGACAACACTGAGAGGTGAATACTATATAAGGGGTCAGCCTAGGTGCTGGGGAGCATGTGAGCAGGGCCTTTCTCTGTACACCATCTAGTGGGGATATGGGGGTGTTTGAAAGAATCAATGGCTTAGTCCATGTTCAAGGCCCTGTAGCTGTGGGGCAGAGTTGCAGTTGTTGTAATGTTGCTTACAGTGGTGGTTAATGATTAATATTTGTGATGGTTAATGTTATTTGTCAACTTGGCTAAGTCATTGTGTGTCAATTTGGCTGGGCTGTGGTTTTGAGTGGCTGGGCAGCTTGATGCAGTTATTCCCCACAATGTGACTGAATGTGGTGTAATCAACTCCATGGTGGAATCTGCTGTAAGCAGCTAATTAGTTGTCTTCAAAGGCCTGCTTCTAGTACATATGGAGAAGTTTTGAGAAAGGTCTCTAGCTTCTTGGCACATCTGGAGCCAGCATTTGGCTGAATCATCAGTGGCCTGCCATGTTGCTTGCCAGTCTTGGGACTGTTTCTGGACTTGAACTAGTGGCCTGCCATGTTGCTTGCTGATCTTGCGACTGTGCCATTTCACTTGTCAGCCTTGGATCTGTCAGCCTCAGCAGTCAGTAGCTGTCTGAGTTAAGAGATGCCGCTGACTCCAGGTGCCAGGAGCAAGAGGCAGAGCTAAAACCCCCCAGGTCCAGGGGCCTTCACCCAGCCCCTGGAGCTGGCCCTTTGAACTCAGATATCTAGCCTCCTAAACTGGTGGTGTAGCACCTAAGGCATCTGACTGCTGACCAGAAGGTTAGTGGTTCTAACCCACTAGCCACTCTGCAGAAAGAAGACTGGGCAATCTACTGTAAAGATTAACTGCCTCAGAAACCCAAAGGGGGTTGCCATGACTTGGAATTGACTCGATGGCAGTGAGTTTGGTTTTTCTTTTTTAATTTTTTTTAAACTGGAAGAGAATAAATCCCTGCTTATTAAAGTCATCCACTTGTGATACTTCTGTTATAGCATCACTAGAGAACCAAAACAGTCATGATTCTCAGTATTATGTAGTTGTCCTCTATTTTGTAATCTGATGTAATTATCCTCTATTTTATGCATTATAAATCCTAACCTCTATATGTAAATGGGAGCTCTGGTAGCATAGTGCCTAAGGCACTTGACTGCTAACCAGAAGGTTGGCAGTTCAAACCCACCAGCCACTCCTCGGAAGGAAGGTTGGGCAATCTACTTCCATAGTGATACCACCTCAGAAACCTAAGAAGAGGTCACTATGAGTCAGGTCCGACTCGATGGCACATAGCAACAACAACAACAACTATATGTAAATGAGGCAAGATTAGTATGGGGTATGTCTTTTTTTTTTTTTTTTAGGATTTGGGTGAAGATTTACAGAGTAAATTCACTTTTCATACAGCAGTTCACATATACTTTGTCTCATGTCATTGACCAAAATTTACAATGCAGCAGCTCCCCTCCCACTTCCTCCCCATACTTACCTCCTCCCAGTGTCCATCCCTTCATACTCTTCTGCACCCTGAGCTATCTCCCTGTGCATAAGCAGCCCTTCCTTCTCCCATGATTGTTCTCTCCAGGGCGTGTGTCTACTTGAGGTAAATGTTTAACTCACATGTCTGTACTTTGTTTGGCTGGAAACCACAGTTGTGGGTTCAATTCCAGACCTGAAGGGCAGCTAGGGGCCATAGTCTCAGTGGTTACACCAGGCTCTATTGGACCAGCAAACCTGGTCACGGGGTATGTCTTGAGTCACAGCCTTACAAGAGGATTCAAGTCCCTCCTTTACTCAAGTCCCACCCTTACTCTGATGTAAGGGGCGCTCCCTTGGGGGTGCGATTAGATGCTCTGCCAAGGTGCTTCCTCTGCTCTGGACTCTGCATCTGACTCGTCATCATCTGACCTCCAGCTTGTGGGACTTGAGCTAGCAGCCTGTTTTCTGACCTACCCATTCTGGGATTTGCCAGCTTCTGCAACCCTGTGAACCAGTAGCCTGCCATCTGACCTGCCGATTTGGGAATTCGCCAGCTTCCACAGCCCTGTGAGCCAACAGTCTGTCATTTGACCTGACAGTTGTGGGTTTATCAGCCCCTGCAACCTCGTGAGTCAGAAGAAGCCACCAGCCTGGTGCCTGACCCATAGATATGGGACTTGCCTGCTTCCATAACCACATATGCCACTTCCTTGAGAGAAATCTCTCTCTATATATACATACATTTCATTGGTTTTGCTACTCTAGGGAATGCAGCCTAAGACCACACTCATCTGAGCCATCAAGCCAGGCCTGAATGTCAGTGTGACATTTTACTTTACTCCTACAGAGTAGTAGACTTTGGATGTGAAGCAGATCTGGGTTAGAATCCCAGCCATGTTATCTTGGGCATTTAACCTCTCTGAGCCTGTTTCCTCCTCTTGCAAAAAGACCAACAGCAAAACACCGCCATGTGTTAGAGTAAAATTGCTCCATGGGGTTTTCTTGGCTGTAATCTTTACAGAAGCAGATCACCAGGCCTTTCTTCCATAGTGACACTGGGTGGATTCAAATCACCAACCTTTTAGTTAGCAGCCTAACCCCAATTTTTTATGCCACCCAGGGAACGCTCTCCTCTGCAAAGTGGTGATATAATAACTGCCTTGCAGGGTTGATAAGGTTAAATAGATAACATTAGTCATGTTTTCATACTAATTCTGTCAGTGCTACTTTGGCTCAAAGAAATGTAAATCCCAGGTGATCCATGAAATGGACAGAATCTCCAAAGACAAGAGATAAAATGAGCATCAGGGAGGAGCCCCAAAGGGGTGTGGTAGAAGGGGAGGTGTAGTCCCTTTAGCCAGACTCATAGCCAGAGTGGTGGTGGAGACAAGAGGCCTGTGCCTGGCCCAGGGTTGGTGGGAGGTTGCCAACAAGGTGTACATACGTGAGCCTTGGGTCCTTTAAAAAGCTGTGCCAAGCGGCAGGGGATTGCAGGCAGCAGGGTTGGGTCTCCCCAACAGTCCCATGTGTCCACTCTATAGCTGGAGGTGGGGGAGCAAGACTTCCTTGCCACATCAAGTTCTCCCCTCTCCTGAAACTGTTCCTTAGCTTAGCAAAAACAAGTTTGCTTTTTTGGTTTTGTTTCCTTTTCAACTAAAGAAAAGGAGTTTATGGATGGGTTAATGCCAGCCCAGATGCCTTTGCCTCCACTCCACCTCCCCAGGCTGCCACTCATTGCTAGGCATCTGGCTCATTTCCTACAAGTCGCCCTACAAGGTCTACACCCCACTAACAAGTCACCCCAACCTGAGTTCTTTGCATCTCTCCCAGTACAGTGGGTGTAGGGAAGAGAGCAGGGCTTTGGGGATCCCAGCCCCGGGTTTCACCCCCCAGCACCCCTAGTGACCTTGGGAAACTCACATCACCTCCCTGGGCCTCAGTTTCTTCATTTAAGAGTGGGTATAACTTGTATGATCTGAATTCCCAGGTGTATAGTAGACCTGACAAGGGGCAAGGTTGCAGTCACTTCTTGAGCACAGCCAGCTATCCAGAGGGACTGAGTAGTTGAACCTGTGGGCTCAGGACCATACTTGCAGGGGACATCAAGCTCAAATGGCATAACATACTACACAAAACATTGTTCCACCTCCTATTTTGGTAAGTAGTGACTGTTGTTGTTGTTATGTGCCGTCGAGTCGGCCCCAACTCATAGCGACCCCTCCTTGGGTTTCCGAGGCAGTATCACTACGGAAGTAGGATTGCCCAACCTTCCTTCCGAGGAGTGGCTGGTGGGTTTGAACCACCAGCCGTCTGGTTAGCAGGCAAGTGTCTTAGCCACTATGCTACCAGAGCTCCCAAGTAGTGACTAGGATCTTAAAAGCTTGCAAGGTGCCATCTAGATACAACGATGGGTCTCTCCTCATCCAGAGCAAAGAAGAATGAAGAAAACAAAAAATTCATGGCAACAGTAAGTCCTAGCGACTGATACACCATCCGATCTGCAGCCTATATGACTATGAGACCAGAAGAACTAGATGGTGCCCAGCTACCACTGTCAACCACTTGGAAGAGGATCTATGTAGGAGATCCTGGATAGAGAGGGAGAACAATGTGGAACAAAACTCAAAATCATTTGGAGAAAAAAAAAGGGGTGGGGGACCAGGTTTGCTGGTCCGACAGAGCCTGGTGGAACTACTGAGACTATGGCCTCTAGCTGCCCTTCAGGTCTGGAATTGAACCCACACCTGTGGCTTCCAGCCAAACAAAAGACAGACATATGAGTTAAACATTTACCTGAGGTGGATACACTCCTTAGAGAGAATAATCATGGGAGAAAGAAGGGCTGTTAATGCACAGGGAGACACCTCAGGGGGCAGGAGTGCATGGAGGGGATGGACAGGGGTAAGAAGTAACTATGGGGAGGAAGTGGGAGGGAAGCTGTTGTATTGTGGTAAATTGTGGTCAATGTCATGAGACAAAATGTATGTGAACTGCTGTATGGGAAGTGAATGTTTCACCCAAATCACAATAAAAAAAAAATATTAAAAAAAAAAAAAGAGTGGGTATAACATCTAGGTTAGTGTTTGGAAGCGGACTTATTGATACAATTTACGGAAGTCTCAGCACAGTGCCAGGCACATGGGGGGGGGTAAGCCTCAGAAAGTGTTAACCCTCTCCATCCCAGCTCAGGCCGACTGATGCTTTTGATTTACGTCCCTTTCTGCGTTCCCTTCAAAACTTCCTTGGGATTCCCAGTCCGCTAAGAATTCCAAACCCCCGGATTCATCCAGCAGTTGAGTTTGTAAGCAAGTTTACACCCTTCACCCCTCAGTCCCGGCAGAAGGAAGAACTGGGACGGCCCGGAGAAAAAGGCCAGAGCTGGCGAGGCTAGAGCTGGTCTGTCTCCGTGGCTCCTTTTGCACACTTCTTGCCTGTCCTCCCCTACACTTCGCAAGCCAGCAGGGGACTGACGGGAGCCCGGGACCGAAGCCTGTACTTACCCAAGAAGATCCTGCCGTTCCTGGTAAGGAGGGCGGCGCCCACGCGGAAGTGGCTGTAGGGGCAATAGGCAGTGTTCCTGGCCTCGAGGCAGGAGAGCAGCAGCCGCTGGACGACCTCGGGCTCCAGGGCTTCGGCGGGCCGCTCCTGAGCCATATTGGCCCCTGTCTTGTCCTGGGCGGAGGAGCGAAAACCGGAGCTTGCTGCTAACAGCCTGGCTTGCCACCGCAGCTCCTCCCCGGGGGTGTGTCTCCGCGGAGAAGTTTGAGAGGCTCTCAGTTGCAGGCCGTTGGGAAAGCCCAGTGCGACCAGGTCAGGAAGAGGAGGGTGCCACAGGGTGTGGTGTGTGTCCAATGCTGGCGCGTGCCCCAGTGTGGAAGGGTATGGCTGTGCGTCACCCTCTGGCTTAGGGATCACTTCCCACTGCTGACTCACTCCTGGGTGGGTGGGTGGGTGGGTGGGGAGTGTGGGGAGGGTGCCACTGTGTGGTGGGTGACTGTGAACACATCCCCCTCAGGGAAGAAGCTGATGGGTGCCTTCGTGTGATGTCCTGGCGATACAAGCTCCAAAACTTGATGGCCCTCAGTTTGTTGAATGATTTTTTTTTCTTTTCTTCACTGAAGGAAGAGATGAGACCAAAGGGCAGGTCTGGGGCAACTACACTAACTTCCTGAGTCACAAGGCATGAAGAAGTTCAGTAAGACCTAGGAGACTGTCTTCATGTGTTCTCTTTCCAACTTTTCTCTTCCACAATCCAGAATTCAAATGTTTCTCAACTGAAAGGGACCTTTGAGATCATCTACCTGGGCTGTCTCATTTTTTTGGTTGCTAAAGTGGACGTGGGGTTGATGGTAAATAGAAGAATGAGTTTGCATACTGGAACTACCATTTTCCAGATATACAAACTTTGGCAGGTCACTTGACCTCTCTGAGCCATAGTTTTCTCATCTAATGGTTGTTCTACATCTTTGCATATATAAGCACTCGAGCCATGGAGTTTAGTAGACCCTGGTTTGAATCCTGGGTCTGCCATTTATTAGTGGTGTGACCTCGGGAAGGTTTCCAGTCTCCAGACCTGTCCAGTCTCCTCATCTGTAAAATGGGTACACTAGTAGTATCTCATTTAGAGAGTTGAGGATCAAATGAAAGAATGCCAGTACAGTGAGTGTGGGTGGAGGATCCAATGATCTCATAGCGTGAGTCCCTTTTGTGTCTCCACACAATTGGGGTTGTTGTCATGAAGTGGTTTGGCCAAACCCAAAGAGAAGGAGCAGAACCTCAGCCAGAGCATTCAGAGATGTCCACAAGTCCCCCAGGAGGCAGGAGAGAACAGGCGGCTTCTCTGAGGGCTGGAAGGAGGAGAGGGGAGAGGAGAGGAGGCGGCATCTGCTTGTCCTGCCTGAAGCCCTCATCCACACAGGCAAGCCGCTAGCTGAGCTTCTGTTAAATGTGGCAAAGGTTGCCTTATATCCCCCTCACTCCCCTCCATCCCTCCCTTCAGATTCCTGCTCCCTTTCATTCCACCCAAGAAGGAGCCCTGGTGGTGCAGTGGTTCAGCCGTCTAGGCTGCTAACTGAAAAGTCAGTGGGCTCAAACCTATTGGTGCTCCACGGGACAAAAGACCTGCTGACCTGTTCCCATCAAGATTCAAACCAAAACACCAAACTCACTACCGTCAAGTTGATTCTGACTCTTAGTGACTCCTCCTTGTTGTCTGAGGCGGTATCTCTACGGAAGTAGATGCCCAGTCTTCCTTCTGGTTAGCAGTCAAATGCCTTAGGCACTATACAACCTAGGAAACGCTTGGGGCACTTCTATTCTGTCATGTAGGGTCAGTATGGAAGCTCTGGTAGCATAGTGGCTAAGACACTTGCCTGCTAACCAGATGGCTGGCGGTTCAAACCCACCAGCCACTCCTCGGAAGGAAGGTTGGGCAATCCTACTTCCGTAGTGATACTGCCTCGGAAACCCACGGAGGGGTCGCTATGAGTCAGGTTTGACTGGACGGCACATAACAACAACAACAATAAGAAGGGTCAGTATGAATCAGAGTCAGTTTGATGGCACGCAACAACCACCATCCCCCCCAGCCCTCAGAGAACGGCTGAGTCCTCCCGCCTGCTGGGGCTGAGAGCACACCTTCCGGTGCACTTACTTTCCTCCTTGATCTATACCTCTGGCCTCAGGACGGGGCTGGTGGGGCGAGGCTGGCACAAAAAGCAGTGCGAATGCTCCTCTGCCTCCTCCATCCCCATGGGACCAGGCCCCAAAGACCCTCTCCAAAGATGCCACAAAAGAAAGCAAAGGAAGTCCTGGGCCAATGCATGTCCTCTTGACCTGGGCACTGATTTTAAAGCTTCTGGGAGCCGAGTATAGTTACTAGTGGGAAAATGGTTATGGTGGCCTATTGGCCTGCCAGTCCTGTCAGTGACCTCAGTGAGTGGTCTTTTCCTTCTCCCTTGTCCTCCTGTGACCCAGCCTACTCCAGGCCAGCCCTCTTCAGGCTAGGGTCTCGATTCCTTGTCCCCACAATGCAGGAGAACTTGGATGGCCTCCCAGGTTAATTATGGCCCTTGCCACTTTTAAAGCTCTTTATACACAGGTAATCATAAATGGGGACAGCACCCATTGTAAACCCAGCTCTATGGAGCTTGGAAGACAGTTGTTGTTGTTGTTGTTATGTGCCGTTGAGTCAGCCCCGACTCATAGTGACCTCTCCTTGGGTTTCCGAGGTGGTATCAGTACAGAAGTAGATTGCCCAAACTTCCTTCCGTGGGAGAGAGTGGTGGCTCTAAAATTCCTCACAGAGGGGCTCGAGGGTTGGTCATCTGGGTGGAAAGGGACAGTGGGCTTGGAGACTTGCTTAAGCTAAGTTATAGATCAATAATATTAACAGCATTTTAAAACATGCTTTTACATGAAAGACAAGTCAACTGCCCAGATCAATGAATAAGACTATCTAGAGAGGGTATTTGAGTGGTGATGGAGATTATCAAGGCCCACCCTCCTGTTCCACCCTGCCTTTCCTCTTCAAGGTTCCCCACCTGGGGTCTCTGTTAGAGGCCAGGTGCCATTTACTCACTTATTCATTCCATGAACAGTTACTTATTTACCACTTTCCGGGAGCTCTGGTGACGTAGTGCCTAAGGTACTTGACTGCTAACCAGAAGGCTGGCAGTTCAAACCCACCAGCCACTCCTCAGAAGGAGCTCTGGTAGCTTAGTACCTAAGGCACTTGACTGCTAACCAGAAGGCTGGCGTTCAAACCCACCAGCCACTCCTCGAAAGGAAGATGGGGCAATCTACTCCCATAGTGATACTGCCTGGGAAACCCAATGAGGGGTCGCTATGAGTCGGGGCCGACTCAATGGCACATAACAACAATAACAACACTCCTCAGAAGGAAGATTGGGCAATCTACTTCTGTAGTGATACCACCTCGGAAACCCAAGGAGGGGTCGCTATGAGTTGGATCTGACTTGATGGCTGTGGTTATGTGCTAGGCACTGTGCTAAATGCATTATTTGAATTATTTAATTTAATCCTGAGCACAAGGTAGACAAGGAGCCCTGGTGGTGCAATGGTTAAGTGCTCAGCTGCAAACCAAAATGTGAATGGTTTGAACTCAACCCAGTGGCTCTGTGGGAGGGAAGACCTGGTGATCTGTTCCCATAAAGATGACAGCCTAGAAAGCCCCGTGGGTCGGTTCTGCTGTATCACATGGGCTGCTGTGAGTTGGAATGGCCTCTACACAAAACAAGGTAGGTATATAATACTATTGTCCACATTTCACTGATGAGGACACCTGGACTCATGGAGATCACAGCCTCAGAACTGGATCTCACACTTGAGTTTGTTTGCCTCCGTCTGAATCCTGGGCTCTCATCCGTCCCAGAACTCATGGGGAGCTGGTAGTATGGATGATGAGGGGCATAGGCCTCAGCATCAGACTAACTGGTTTAAATTCTTCTTCTGCCATGTATTGCCGACAGTGGGCATAAGCAAGTTAGCACATTATACGATGGGGCAACACTAATACCCAGCTGTGGTGGACCATGATGGTTAGAGTTTTATTGTGTCCCATTTCTTTTATTTTGCTTCCTTTGGGAAAGACCTCCTGGTGGGGCTGTCAATCATTGTGCTCCCATCCCCTGGCCAGAGGTATAGGCAGTTGACACAGGACAAGCCAATCAGAGACCACCTTTTTCTGCTTAGTGAACGGGGATGCCAGTTGCTTTCATTGTGGTTGCTAAGCAAGGAGGGTGTGACAACTGCTGACAGTTAGCTTTCCATCTGTGGAGAAAGCCTGCATGCAAAGTGAAGCCAAGTAGAAAGAAGCAGAGCTAAGAGATGGAGGGAAGGAACCCTGATTTCTCTCTGAGTATCTGGATCCAGCCGTGCCTGAAGGCAGACTTCTGGATATTCCTTTGCTTAATACATTCACTTTCTTGCTTAAACTTGTTTGAGTTGTGTTTCTGTCAACCATGTGGCATCTACACTAACGTGCTATTTCCTACTATTGTAAAAGTCATTTGAGATAATGTACATAAGCTCTTACCACAATCTGGCACATGGTAAGTGATCAACAAGTTTTAACTCATATTATAATGAATACTGTGTGCCAGGCCCTGTGCTGGGCACTAGGAATACAAAAGTGAATCAGAATTGGTACCTGGCTTTGTGGATTGCACAGCTGGGTATTAGTGTTGCCCCATTGTATAATGTGCTAACTTGCCTATGTCCACTGTTGGCAATACATGGTTAAACCGGTTAGTCTGATGCTGAGGCCTATGCCCCTTGTCAGCCATAATACCAGCTCTCCATGAGTTCTGGGACAGATGAGAGCCCAGGATTCAGACAGAGGCAAATAAACTAGTGAAGGAGACAGACAAGTCAGCAGACAGGTACGAAACACTGTAACACATGATTAAGTACTAGGTCTCATGGCAACACTATGTAATCTTCTGGAGGGAATGGTGAGGTAAATGGATTGGGGAAAGCTTTCCAGATGACAAGAGACTGAGAAGAGTCTTAAATGATAGGTAGATACTTATAGAGCAGTAGGTGGGTGTAACAGACATTGTTGATACCTCACCCACACCTCCTTGGCCACCCCAGAGGTCACCTCCAGCTTCAGTGGATAGTTCCTGGACATACTCCCAAGGCACAGGTGTGTGCTCAGCCCATGTTTAAGGTAAACCAGAAATAGCAGGAAGTTAACAACCCCCTGGAGGGATTAATCCAACCAAAAACCAAATCCACTGTCACCGAATGGATTCCAACTCATAGCAACCCCCATTGGGTTTCCAAGCCTGTAAATCTTTATAGAAGCAGACTGCCCCATTTGTCTTCCATGGAGTGGCTGGTGGATTCAAACCACTGAAGTTTTGGTTAGCAGCCAACTGCCTTAACCACTGTACCACCAGAGCTCCTTCCTGGAGGGATTAGTATCTATAATATATAAAGAACTACAAATCAGTCAGAAAAAAGATAAGCATCTCATTAGAAAAGTAGTCAAAACACCTGAACAGCCATTTCACAGGGAAAAAATGAGGATTTTTCAAACTTTGTCACACAAAAATTAAGGATTTTGATTCAGTTACGGATTTCATAGACAAAGCTGGCACAAGATTGAAAACCAGAAAAAAAGAGAAAAAAGAAAAAAGCTTTTCAGTGGCTAAAATAATAGCAAATGATTCATGTAGAGACTATGTAAGGAATTCCTGACAAATCAACAAGTGAAATACAGAAACACCACAGAAAGACTGACAAAGAATGGGCAATTCACAGAAGGGGAAGCTCGGATATCCAGGAAGCATTTGCTCAACTTCCCCAATATTCGCAGAAATGAAATCAGGACAAAAATGACATGCCGCTTTATATCATTAGAATGGCAAAGAGAAAAAAAGAAGTTGGATAATGTTAAGTGTTGGCAAAAATGAAGAAACACTGGAACTCTCATGCGCTGTTAATAGTGTTCCAAATCAGTACAGCCTTTTGCACCAATCCATCTAGTAGGACTTAATGAAATTAGTAATGCATTTATGTTGGGGTTTAGTGATTTAGGCCTTAAGTAAACAAGTATAAGAGGATTTGTATAAAGATGTGTTTTCAAGTTTTGCTTTTCACTTTTAAATCTTTTATTCAACTGGAATTAATTTTTATGTCTGGTGTGGGGATCCAATTTAATTTCTTTCCATATTGTTATGGATTAATTGTATCCCCCAAACTTGATGTTGAATTCCCAACCCCTAATACCTGTGAATGTGATTTTGTTTGAAAATAAGGTCTTTGAAGATGTTATCAGTTAACATGAGGTCACACTAGAGTAGGGTGGGTCCTAACCTGATCTAAGTGACTCCTTATAAAAGGGATGAGACACAGAGAAACAGACAAGGAGGGGCTACAGCCGTGTGAAGATGCATGCACAAGCCAAGGAACATCTGGGGCTTCTAGAAGCTGAGAGAAGGGATCTCTCCGAGAGCCTTTGGAGAGAACGTGACCCTGCCGGCACGGAATTGGATTACTATCTTCAAATAAACAGTGGGCTTCTGTTGTTTGTTGTTACCCACTTTGTGACTTTTTGGTAGGCAGCCCTAGAAAACAAACACAGTTATCCAACTGTCTCACCACCACTGAGTTCCCTCTCGTTTCCTCAGACATCTGCAATGCCACCTATGCCAAAGTTCAACTTTCTGTATATGAGGTGAATTTTTCCACTTCTCCATCTATATACCTGTTTATTATTATAACTTTATGATAAGTCTTGATTTCTAGAAACCAAATACTCCCACTTTGCTCTTCTATATAAATTTTAGAATAAGCTTTTCAAGTTCCCCTGAAAACCGTTGCAGTGTAGTAAATTACTTAGTGTGGCTTTTTTACCCATAAGTGTTTGTAAACTCCAAGGTGGGATTTTCTATGAGCAACAGAGGAGCTCCTGATTGCTGAAGTTGTCCACCTGGAGTATTTCTGTTGGGCGTGGCATAAAACAATGTTCTGGGAGGTGCCCACTCTCTCTCACATGCTTAGAGTTCTGATGCTATGATTGGCTAGTTTGACCACCCTGCCGGGCTCAAAAGGAGGCCTCCTAGAGGGAGAACTCTCTGACTGCTGGTTGAGGAAGAGGTGCTGCTGCAAGAGACACGTGCTGCTGGGAAAGAGACACAAGAGACATGCATTGCTGAGTGAGACACCGAGGGACCAGTACTGCTGGGAAAGAGACTGTGAGAGACTGTTGGCTGAGGGACGGTGGGCTGGGAGAGAGACTGAGCATTTTTCCTGAACTTGAATTGTAGCCTGTGGTGCTTCCCTAATAAACCCCCATAATCTGTGAGCTCTATGTGGCCACTGCAGCTAATTATCGAACCCAGGAGAGAGGTGGTGGGTGCTTTGGGAGGAACGGTTGGTGAAAGGGCTGGAGGGAGGCAGCAAATTCACCTCATATACAGAAAGTTGCAGTAATAGGCCTTGGGTTACTGCTGGTAATCCTGTCTTCCTCTTGTGGGATTAGAGGAGGTCAGAATTTGTGGCCCCCTTGTCCTTTTTGCAACCGTTTTATCTAGCCTTTGGAAAAATTTGTGAAAAACTGGAATAATCGATTTCTTAATGTTTTGGTAGAATTTTCCCATAAAACCATCCAGAGCCTACTGTTTTAAGAAAAGACGCAAAATGTCGATTCAGTTTATTTAAAGATTTTAAGGATATTCTATTTCATGGGGATATTCTATTATAGTTTTTCTACTTTTTCTTGATAGCAGTGACCATGAAGATCGCATTCAAAAAAAACTAAACCACCACCATTTAGTTGATTCTGACCCATATCAACCTCCTTTGGGTTTCCAAGATGGTAAATCTTTACAGAAGTAGATTGCCCAGTCTTCCTTCTGCAGAACGGCTGGTGGATTTGAACCGCCAGCCTTCTGGTTAGCAGTCAAGAGCCTTAGGTGCTACACCATGAGAGTTCCTTGTTTTGTTTTAAGAAAAGGTGCAAACTATCAATTCAATTTATTTAAAGATTATATGGTTATTCTATTATAGGTTTTCTGTTTTTCCTTGATACCAGTGACCATGAAGATGGCACAGGACTGGGCAATGTTTGGTTCTGTTATGTGTAAGGTCACCATGTGTTGGAGCTGACATGACAGTAACTAATAAGAACAGCATTTCTCCTTGAGTTAGTTTTGGTAAACCAGGTTGTTTCTTTTTAAAGAAAATTTTCCATTTCATCTAAGTTTTCAAAATTGTTGGCATAAAGATATATATAGTGTAAGATATATATAGTGTTCTATTATTATCTTTGAAAACTTTTATATGGCAGTCTTTGTAACTTAGCACATGGTTGATCATTATTAAATTCCATAGGTACAATGTTTTAGGTTTGTTGGGTATAAAGCTCTTCTCTTTGATGTTTGGAACTTATTAATCATGCTCTTCAAAAATATATATTTCATTATTTGTGTTTAATTAATCTATCAGTTTCTGTGAGAGGTTTGTTCAAATCTAACTACAATGATTCATTTATATATATATATATATATATATATATATATATATATATATATATATATATTTTTATCTGTAGTTGCTATATATAGTTTGATATTGTTAGGTATATAAATGTTTGTAAGGAGTGCTCTGGTGGTGCAGTGCCTAAGGAACTTGACTGCTAACCAGGAGGTTAGCAGTTCAAACCCACCAGCCACTCTGTGGAAAAAAGATGAGGCCATCTACTTCTATAAAGATTTACCACCTTAGAAACCCAATGGGGGTCACTATGAGTCAGAATTGACTCAATAGAAGTGAATATGTTTGTAGTCATTATATCTCTTTGTATTATCATTCCCTTTTCTTATTATAATGTCACTTTTTGTTTCCTCTTATTATTATTATTTTAACTGACATCCCTTTCCCTCTGACATCAATGTTAATAGCCTGGGAATCCCTTTATTTTAGGTGTTCTCAACCTTTATTGTGTCATAGAGCCCTTTGGCAGCCTATAAATCTGTTTTCAAAAGTAATACTTTAAAATAAATAAAATAAAATGCACAGATTATAAAGCAGATCAATTGTATTGAAAGTTATCAGAATATTAAAAATATTTGTGCTCTCATATTATATATTCTCATTTATTAATGTGTCAAATAGCAATATCTAACAATAGGCTCAAGGAATTGATGGAATACCCATTGAGATGTTTCAGATGCAGTGCTGGAGGCACTCACTCATTTATACCAAGAAATTTGGAAGATGGCTACCTGACCAACCAACTGGAAGAGATCCATATTTGTGCTTATTCCAAAGAAAGGTGACCCAACAGAATGTGGAAATTGTCAGACAATGTCATTAATATCATACACAAGTAAAATTTTGCTGAAGATAATTCAAAAATGGTTGCAGCAGTACATCAACAAGGAACTGCCAGAAACTCAAGCTGGATTCAGAAGAGAATATGGGACAAGGGGTGTCATTGCTGATGTCAGATGGATCTTGGCTAAAAGTAAAGAATATCTGAAAGATGCTTACTTGTGTCTTATTGACTGTGCAAAGCCATTTGATTGTGTGGATCATAACAAATTATAAATAACATTGCAAAGAATGGGAATTCCAGAACACTTAATTGTTCTTACAAGGAAAATTTAGGAGCTCTGGTGGCGTAGTGCCTAAGGCATTAGATAGCTAACCAGAAGGCTGGCGGTTCAAACCTGCCAGCCACTCCTCGGAAGGAAGATTGGGCAATTTACTTCTGTAGTGATAGTGCTTTGGAAACCCAAGGAGGGGTCGCTATGAGTCAGATCTGACTCGACGGCACATAACAACAACAACAACAACAAGGAAACTATATAGAGTAAGAAGCAGTCATAGGGGATGCTACATGGTTTAAAATCAGGAAAGGTGTGCGTCAGGGTTGTATCCTTTCACCATATTTTTTTAGTCTGTATGCTGAGCTAATAATCTGAGAAGATGGACTATATGAAGAAAAACAGGGCATCAGGATTGGAGGAAGACTCCTTAACATCCTGCGATATGCAGATGATACAACCTTGTCTGCTGAAGGTGAAAATGACTTCAAGCATTGACTGATGAAGATCAAAGACTACAGCCTTCAGTATGGATTTACATCTCAACATAAAGAAAGCAAAAGTCCTCACAACTGGACCAATAAGTAACATTATGATAAATGGAGAAAAGATTGACGTGGATTTCATTTTACTTGGATCTACAATCAACACCTGTGGAAATAGCAGTCAAGAAATCATATGATGTATTGCAATGGACACATCTGCAAAAGACCTCTTTAAAGTGTTAAAGAGCAAAGATGTCACTTTGAAAACAAAGGTGCACCTGACTGAAGCCATGGTCTTTTCAATAGCCTCTTATGTGTGTGAGAGCTGGACAATGAATAAGGAAGACTACAGAAGAATTGATGCATTTGAAATGTGGTGTTGGCAAGAATATTGAATGTACCATGGACTGCTAGAAGCATGAATAAATCTGTCTTGGAGGAAGTATAGCTGGAACACTCCTTAGAAGCAAGAACGGCCAGACTTTGTCTTTCATTGGTCATGTTGGTCATGTTGTCAGAGGACCAGTGCCTGGAGAAGGATATCATGCTTGGCAATATAGAGGAGAAATAAAGTAAAGGGGAAGACCCTCAGTGAGATAGATTACCACAGTGGCTGCAATGATGGGCTGAAGCATGACATTGATTTTAAGGATGGCTCAGGAGCAGGCAGTGTTTCATTCTGTACATGAGTCGCCATGAGTCGTAACTGATTCCACGGCACCTAACAACAATGACAACAGTAGGTCTGATAACTACGATGATTTTGAAGTACTGATATGATTAAAAATTATTTTGAGATACTGAAGTAAAGGAAAATGAAAATGTTTTGTGATTTATATTGGAGAGAAAGTCATGGGTAACTGCTAATATTACTGTGATTTGCTGTCTCCATAAATGACACAGATGCTGAAGTTTGGTTAGTGAAAATAGAGACATATTTGTTCTTCTAAATTCATGGACTCCGTGAATTTTATCCAAGGACTCTTTGAAAGTCTATGAGCCCTAACATAAGAACCCTTGCATTATTTTCAATTTTTTGGTTCCCCTTTGTTGTAAATGAGACTTTTATAGATGACATAGTATTACCTTTACAAACATCTGTTCTGCAAAGTAGGAGGTCTCACAATGCCGGATATCAGAACCTACTATACAGCCACAGTAGTCAAACTGCCTGGTGTTGGTACAATGACAGACACGTGGACCAATGGAATAGAATTGAGAACCCAGAAATATATCCATCGACCTATGGTCAGCTGATCTTTGACAAAGGGCCAAAATCCATTAAATGGGAAAGAGAGTGTTTAATAAATGATGCTGGCAAAACTGGATATCCATTTGCAGAAAAATGAAACAAGATCTGTACCTCACACCATAAACAAAAACTAACTCCAGATGGATCAAAGACTTAAATGTAAAACCTAAAACTATACAGTTCCTCAAGGAAAATCTAGGGGCAAATTTAGGGGCCCTAATACTGCCTCGGAAATCCAAGGAAGGGTCGCTATGAGTTGGGCCGACTCCACGGCACATAACAACAACAATATATGGCATAAATAGACTATCAAGCATAAGCCAAAGTGCACAAACAGCAGAAGAGAAACTGGATGAGTGGGACCTTCTAAAAATTAAATTTTTATGTGCTTCCAAAGACTTCTCCAAAAGAGTCAAAAGAGAACCTACAGATTGGGAAAAAATACTCAGCAATGGCATATCTGACAAGGGACTTATCTCTAGAATTTATAGAAAACTCCAACACCTCAATAACAAAAAGACAAATAATCCAATTAATAAATGGCCAGAAGACATGAATAGACACTTCACCAAAGAGGATATTCAGGCAACCAACAAACATATGAAGAAATGCTCACGATCATTAGCCATTAGAGAGATGCAAATCAAAACAATAGTGAGATACCGTCTTGCCCCAGCACTAATAGCAAAGTTCAACAAGACAGAAAATAACAAATGCTGGTAAGGATGCAGAGAGATTGAGACTCTCATACAGTGCTGGTGGGACTATAAAATAGTACAAGCACTGTGGAAAGCAGTATGGTGATTCCTTAAAAAATTGGAATTAGAAATACCATTTGACCTAGCCATTCCATTACTAGGTATATATCTTAAAGAAGTGAGAGCCAGGACAAGAACAGACATATGCATGCCCATGTTCATTGCAGCAGTATTTACAATAGCAAAAAGATGGAAACAACCTAGGTGTCCATCAACTGAGGAATGGATAACCAAACTGTGGTACATAGACACAATGGAATATTATGCAACTCTAAAGAATAATGTAGCATCTGCAAAACACCACATAATGTGGATGAACTTGGAGGACATTATGCTGAGTGAAATATGTCAATCACAGAAGGACAAATATTGTATTAGTCCATTATTGTAAAAAGTCAAGGAAAGGTTTATACATGGAAGGAAATTTTCTTTGTTGGTTACCAGGGGTGGGAGGGGAGAGTACGGAACACTGTTAGATAGGTAGAGACAAGTATTGATTTGGGTAAAGAGAAGGGCAATGTACCAAATGTGAGTGATCAACATGGTGGCATTGAGGAGGAGGAAGGCATAGAGAGGTACAGGGGAGGTACAGACAACAAAGATGACCCCTTTTGCACATACAGTACTGCTTTGTCAGTGAAGGCAAACATGGGTATATGGGTGGATGAATGGGTGGACTATTAGGTATGTCTACGCAGGAGGCAGTGTGCACAAGACCATGTATAGGGGTGGCAGATAATGTTTCTACAAGTGTATTGCTATGTTCTGTAAGAATTCCCAGGTGTATAGTAGAGCTGACATGGGACAAGGTTGTAGTCACTTCTTGGGGACAGACAGCTACTCAGAGGGAGCAAGTAGTTGAACCTGTGGGATCGGGACCATAGTCACAGGGGACATCAAGCTCAATTGGGATAACACACTACATAAAACATTGTTTCACCTCCTACTTTGGCGAGTAGTGACTGGGATCTTAAAAGCTTGCAAACAGCCATCTAGATGCAACCATGGGTCTTTCCTCATCCAGAGCAAAGAAGAATGAAGAAAACCAAAGATTCATGGAAATAATTAGTCCAAGCGACTGGTACACCATGGGATCCTCAGCCTATACGACTATGAGACCAGAAGAACTAGATGGTGCCTGGCTACCATTCACAACCACTCTGAGGGTGATCTATGTAGGAGATTCTGGATAGAGAGGGAGAATAATGTGGAACAAAACTCAAAATCATTTGGAAAAAAAAAAAAATAGAGGGACCAGGTTTGCTGGTCTGATAGAGCCTGATGGAACCACTGAGACTATGGCCCCTAGCTGTCTTTCAGGTCTGGAATTGAACCCACACATGTGGCTTCCAGCCAAACAAAAGACAGGCATATGAATTGAACATTTACCTGAGGCAGATACACCCCTGGGAGAGAAGAATCCTGGGAGAAAGAAGGGCTGTTTATACACAGGGAGACAGCTCAGGGAGCCGGAGTGCATGGAGGGAAGTACACAGGGAAGAGGTAACTATGGAGAAGAAGTGGGAGGGGAGCTGTTGCATTGTGGTAAATTGTAGTCAATGTCATGAGATAAAGTGTATGTGAATTGCTGTATGGAAAGTGAATTTGCTCTGTAAACTTTCACCCAAATCACAATTAAAAAAAAAAAAATCTGTTCTGAAAATCTTTTGTCTCCTGATCAGATAGCTCAATCCATTTACATTTATTGTAATTATATTTGGTGTATTTGGACTTTTCTCCTTCTATCTTGTTATTGCACATATAAGTTAGAATAAGATTTGACTGTACATTATGTTGTTGTTGTTGTTAAGTGCCGTCGAGTCGTTTCCGACTCATAGCGACCCCATGCACAGCAGAACGAAACACTGCCCGATCCCGC
>NW_006921618.1:5536503-5551726 GCF_000298275.1 Orycteropus afer afer | reverse complement strand
TCTTCCGGCCTGCTACTCTGTGCTACGCCTGTGCTTACCTTGCTCCCGAAGACCTGGTCCCTCTCGGTAGGGTAACAAGGGAATGTGTTCAGTGCAGATCAGTGAGTAAGCACAAGCCCGCCTTTGTCAGTGCCTATGCTTAAACTGCCCCCTGTTCAAACAACATTGCTTCTGACCAGAAACCTCATTTTTCAGCAAAAGAAGTGATTTTGGTGGGATTCACTTGCCTTGCCACATACTCTATCACCAGAGTCATCTGGCTTATGGGATGGTAACATGGTCTATTGAGACTTGATTTAAGTGCCATCTAGGATATAACCTTGTATGGATTTGAAGTGCTGTCCTAGAAGATTTGGCATATGCTCTGAATCAACAACCAAAACAAGGTGGTATTTCTCCCTTTGCCAGCATCCATGGATTGATGAACTTGAGGTTGGATAACTCACTGAAAAATATTTACTTCCCTTTCCCAAGACATTGGACTCTGCTAATTTAGAGGTTTAGTGTCCAAAGGAAGAATATTTCCACCAGGGAACACCATGGAAGTTCCACTGGCTTGGTAGGTGAGACTCATACCTGGCCATCTCAGACTCCTCATGCCACTGAATGAACAGGCAAAAAAAATGGAGAGGTGAGATTCTGTGTGACTGGGGTGATTGATCAAGCTATCAAGGGATTCTGGTTATAGCTGCTGTTGCACATTGGGAACAGGGAGAAGAATGTCTCTGGATCCCATGAAATCCGCTGAGGTGCCTTCTAACTCCATGCCTGGTGGGAGAAGTTAATGGAAGATGACAGCAACCCAGTACAGGCAGGGCAAGCATGGGCTCAGCTACCTCCTGAATGAGTTGGGTTGATCCTGGTGGGTAAAAACCTCTGACCACATAAGGGACTTGCCGAAGACAAAGAGAAAATGGGATGGGTAATAGAGGAAGGATGTTATAAATAAATGCCTCATGACCTGTGCAAGAAATGAGCATTATAGTACGTATCCCTATTTTCTTCCTTCCTTGCTATGTCATGCATATATTTATTGATAGTGTTAATTTTCTTTCTCTGTTGATGATAAACTTTATAATTTAGCACATAGATTACAGAATATCAAGGTGGGATAGTGACTAAACTAGAGAAGAATTGAACATCACCTCAACATCCCTGGCGTTGGATCTGGATGCAATCACTAGTGGAGCTTTAGATGTTTCTTTCCAAGGAAAAGGTGAGTGTTCTTGTTTGATTGATGTGATAGTTGGAGCTGTGTGTCAACTTGGCTGGACTACAATTCTGTGTGGTTTAAACAATTGTGATGTGGTTATTCCCATGATGGGATCAGATGTATATGTTTTGAGCAGCTAATCTGTTGAAAGGGGGTTTCCCTAGGGGTGTGGCCTGCTTCCAATATATTTATGGACATCCTGGGAAAAGAGACATTCTTCTGTGGCTCGGGATTCTGTTGTGCTGCCTACAACTGTCTGTGAGCAAACAATCCACCATCCGGCCTGGAGATCTTGGATTCGTCATTTGTTGGAGTCAACAGCCAGTATACTCCCTGCCAACTTTGAGCTCCTCAGCCCCTGTAGCTGCATGAGTTGGGAAAAGCCTCCAGTTTGGCATTTGATCCAAAAACTTTGAATTTGCCACCTTCTATAAGTGTGTGAGCCATTTTCCTAAGATAAATTTCTTTTTCTCTCTCTATATAAGCTTTACTGGTTTTGTTTCTCTGCAGAACCCAGTCTAACACAGTTGAGATATATTTGCATTAGGCCGAGTGGCTAGGAGCTCTGGTGACGTAGTGCCTAAGGCATTTGACTGCTAACCAGAAGGCTGGTGGTTCAAACCCACCAGCAACTCCTTGAAAGGAAGATTGGGCAATCTACTATCCATAGTGATACCACCTCAGAAACCCAAGGAGGGGTCGCTATGAGTTAGATCTGACTCCACGGTAGTGAGTTTTTTTTTTTTTTTTTTTAATTAGGGTGGTAGCATGTTGCAGTTGTTTATGGAAGTTTACTGTATTTTCATGCAAATAATGTGCACGTTATAAGTTTTTGGCAATTGTGTAAGCACCCCTCCCAACCCCGCTCTATTTTTGTAAGTGTGCTATGCTCCATGTTCTATGTGTGGTCATATTATTTATGTGAGCACAATATGAATGAAAAAATATGGTAATTATGGAAAGTAGAGTGCAAATGGATGTTGAGAACTAAAGGAGTGCACTGTGGCAATTAATGAAGACTGACTGACTCAATATCCCTCCAAATCTTCCATCGTGACTTCTTGCACCATAGAGACTGTGTAAAATCGTAGTAGTAAGAATAATAGCAGTAGTAGCATCATAACCTGTCTAACTTCAGGGAGGCAATAATGACCAGGATCCACCCAAAGCTGATTCCCATGAGATGTATGTCAGACACACCTCCACTCTCCAACTTTTTTTTTTTTTTTTTTTACCAGTTCTAACACCAACTGCCCATCCCATGGCACTCTACTCTGCTGGGTTCAGTAATTCATTTCAGTGGTTATACAGAATTCACAGACCATACTTACAGTTAAGTGGTTTATTGAGGAAGCAACAGGGCACAGTTTGGGATGAGGATCAACAGGCTAAAACTCAGGATCAGGATCAGCATGTACAGAAAATCTGGAAGGCTGTTTTGAAGAGGTAAACACACCCCTTCCTTCTCCAATGCAGCATAGCTCTCTCAGCTCCTCTCAGCCATCAAGCAAGGAGACCCTTCTCTCTCCCGCCCCTTCTCAGCCATGCTGGCCTCCTCTTAGCCCCTTGAGAATACGCCTCTCTCAGCCCCCTGAGAACAAGCCTCCTCTTGGCCCCCTGAGGACAGGTTTCTTGCAGCCTCCTCAGAACAGGCCTCCTCTTGCTTGTCCTTCTCTGCCTTTTGCCTTCCTGCTGTTGGCTTTGCTGCAAGGCCCCTTCCAGTCCTGTTACATCTTCAGTGCTACAGCCCTTGACCCTCGTTACAGCTTGTACAGTAAGTTCCTTGCTTCCTCTCTCTGTTTCTTCTCTCTTCTTTCTTCCTTCTGCCTCTTGTCTCCCAACTTCTGTGGGGCTGGCTGTATACATAAGCAAAGTCCTCATCAGTTTCAAGGGATGACTCTCACACTAGGACCACCAACTGACCAATTCCCTCTTGTTAGGCCACAGACACTTCTTTTGCATAGTAGGCTATAGTCACTTCATCGTTGTTGTTGTTATGTGCCGTCGAGTCGGACCTGACTCATAGCGACCCCTTCTTGGGTTTCTGAGGCAGTATCACTACGGAAGTAGATTGCCCCATCTTCCTTTCAAGGAGTGGCTGGTGGGTTTGAACTGCCAGCCTTCTGGTTAGCAGTCAAGTGCCTTAGCCACTATGCTACCAGAGCTCCCATCTATTGGCCAATCCCTGCAAGGTGCATATCAATTACAGGGCAGACTGCCGCCCAAGGCCAGACAACAAATATCAAACAACAGATTGTTTACAGGTTACCCAGAAAATGTCAACCAACCTGGACAAAAGTAACAAACCCTGTGGGGTAGAAAACTGGGGCTTAGGCGAAAAATCTCTCAAGCTGTTTTTCTAAAGAACCAAGGCAAAAGGCCACTAAAGGAACTCATTCCCACAGGCTGAAAGGACATTCCGTAGCATCTTTCCAAACTCTTGCAGCTAGTACAGGCATACCTCAGCTATGTTGCTGGTTTGGCTCCAGATCACCACAATAAAGTGAATATCACAATAAAGAGAGTCACACAAATTTTTTGGTTTCCCAGTGCATATAAAAGTGATGTTTACACTATACTGTAGTCTGTTAAGTGTGCAATAGCATTATGAAAGAGTTTGAAATATTGTGAGAATTACCAAAATGTGACAGGCAGACACAAAATGAGCACATGCAAAATGGTGTCCATAGACTTGCTAGACACAGAGTTGCCACGAACCTTCACTTTGTATAAAACATATCTGTGAAGCACAAGAAAGTGAAGTGTAATAAAACAAAATGCCTGTAATTCCACACACCACCTGGCCTTGCCAGGAAGATGCAAACAAACCAGAAGGAGAAGGTAGAGCTGAGCACTGGGAGATGGAGGCCATGTGACTCTTCTGGGTGCAGCGTGGTGGAGGCTTTTGGGTCTTGTGGGGTTGTAGAGGTTCCAGTGCCAGGCTAGTCCCTGTCTGGCTCCTTGTCAATTGTTTCCTGACTTTGCAGCTTTGCTGACTGTAGCATGGGCAGTGATGATCTTGAATTAATAGTGACGGTAGTGATGGCAGAAGCTTCCTTGCCAGGCTAGTTTTGCAGTGAGATTTAGGGGTTGTTCCTGGAAGTTTGGCCTAGACTCTGCTTCTTAGCCCTTCTAAGAAGTCTGAAACCAACCTACTGACTTTAGTTATTCCCTTCCATTTAAACCTGCTGAGTAGACTCTGTTGTCTGCAATAGAACTCTGACTAATAGGCTCTGTTTTATTTTTATTTATTCTCCTCTCTCTATATATAGTTTTGGTCTTTCATTAAATAATTTCTCTTCTACTGGTTTAAAAATTGTTCTTTGTCTTTTTCTTTTTTCAGTAGTTGTTCATAATTATTAGTGCCCAAGGCATTTAACTGGTAACCAGAAGGCTGGCTGTTCAAACCCACCAGTCACTCCTCGAAGGAAGATTGGGCAATCTACTTCTGCAGTGATACTGCCTTGGAAACCCAAGAAGGTGTTGCTATGAGCCAAAATCAACTCAACAGCAGTGAGTGAGTAGAGTATCAATTTATTAAGTTTACCAATAATCAATATTTATATTTTCCTTCCCAACAAGACAGCACCTTAGCATATTCCCATTTCCTTCTGTTCCTTGCCACTCTACTACCAAACTGTTTTCTGTGGCACCTCCAGGGCAAGGACTGGGGAAAGGAGGCAGCAGGCTTTGTGAGGTTGTGATAGTCAGGAACTATAGTGGGGGAAAGAAAAGCGAGGGGGACCACAGAGCATAGCAGTGGCAGGGATCCAGGTAAGGGGAGGGCAGAGAGGTTTCAAACAGCAAGGGAGCCAAACTTGTCTGTCAGTTTGTCCTACTGTGGTTGCTTGTGTGTTGCTGTGAGTCTTGAGGCTGTGCCACCAGTGTTTCAAATGCCAGCACAGTTGCACATGGTGCATAGATTTTAACGCAGCTTACAGACTGAGCCAGACTAAGAAGAAGGGAAAGGCCATCCACTTCTCAAAGAGTTGGCCAGGGAAAATCTTATGAATAGCAGAGAAACACTGTCTGATATATTATTGCACAACTTTATGAATAGCCCAGAAACATTATCCAATATGGTTCAGGAGGACAAGCCCCTTAGGTCAGAAGGCTCTCAAAATATAACTGGGAAAGAAGTGCATCATCAGAGTAGAACCAACCTTACTGATAAGGATAAAGTAAAGCTCTCGGGACCTCCATTTGCTGATGTGACATGACTCAAATTGAGGAGAAACAGCTGCAAACATCTATTAATAATTGGACATGGACTGTATGAAGTATGAATCTTGGAAAATCGGAAGTTGTCAGAAATGAAATGGAATGCATAAAGATTGATATCCTAGGCATTAGTGAGCTGAAATGGAGTGGTTTTGGTAATTTTGAATCAGACAAACATATGATGTACTATGCTGGGAATAACAGTTTGAAGAGGAATGGTGTGGCATTCATCATCACAAAGGATGTTTCAAGATCTGTCCTGAAGTACAATGCTGTCAGTGATAGGATAATATCTGAAGGGCCCCCTCTCCACCTTCCCCAGAGAAAAATGCCTCTTCTCCTTTTTTTTTTTTTTTTAATTCTTCTGCCTTCTCCTATCCACCCCAGCTGTTCCTTGTCACTTCTTTCCTTTTTTTTTTTTAACCACATTCCACTCATTAGGGCAGGTGCACCCCCTACTGGACTTCACGACCCTTTAGAGATAAAGGAGGTGAGCTGGGAAGGTGAGCCACTCATTTTCCCAAGAGCTGGTTTCGAAGATAGTGTAGACTGCCAGGGATAGGGCTTCTCCTTCTCGGACCCCTCTTCCCTCCCCCAGTCTTCTTCCCTTCAGGGCCCACCACCACTTCTTCCAAATGTCCCTTCACAAAACATGGCTCCCAAACCATCACTGTCCTGGTCACCCCTCTCCAGAGTCCACTTTCTGTCCCTCAGGCACTGAGCTTTTTCCTGCCCTTGCACTTGCTGTTTCCTGAGCCTGGATCTCCTTTGGGTCTGAGCTCAATTGTCAGTTCCTCAGGAGGGCTTTCTCTTGTCAGTGCCCCTCATGATATGCTCTCCTAGCCTCCAGTAGGAGCTCTGGTAGTGTAGTACCTAAGGCATCTGACTGCTAACCAGAAGGCTGGTGGTTCAAAACCACCAGCCACTCCTCAGAAGGAAGGTTGGGCAATCTACTTCTGTAGTGATACCACCTCGGAAACCCAAAGAGGGGTTGCTGAGTCGGGTCCGACTCGACGGCACATAACAACAACAACAACAGCATCCAGTACTTCTCCCTTTGAGCCGTAGCACAACTCACGAAGACCCCGTATGTTACAGAGCACACCTGCTCCATAGTGTTTTCTTGGCTATAATCTTAATGGAAGCAGATTGTCAAGTCTTTCTTTTGCAGCACTTCGGGGTAGGTTTGAACCACCAACCTTCAAGTCAGTAGTTCAGTGCATATAATTTTCACTACCTGTTGTGTGCCATTGAGTCAATTCTGACTCATGGTGGCCCTGTATGACAGAGTAGAACTGCCTCATAGGGTTTTCTAGGCTGTAATCTTTGAGAGAGCAGACCTCCAGGTCTTTTCTCCCATGGAGCCACTGGTGAGTTCAAACTGCTAACCTTTCAGTTAACAGCCAAGTGCTCAACAGTTGTACCTCCAGGGCTCCTTTTTTTTTGCACCACCTAGAGACCTAATTACCAATAAAGAGGGTAATAAACCATTCAGGGTCAATCTCCCCAAAGGGGCCTCATTTCACAAATAGAAGCTAGAACTTCTGGAGAGACTGGCAGAGGGCTCCCACTTAAGTAGGAAGGATTGAGAAAGCCTCTCTGAGGAGGTGACTTAGTAAGGTGAAGTCAACTGGAAGGAGATGATTGTCCTGTTCTCCACTGTCCCCCCAATGCCTCACAAAGCACCTGCCCCTCCTAGTGCTTAATAAACTATGTGCTGGTTGGGGAGGTAACTTCCTCAACCTCAAGTCATCCTCTTCAGCCTCCCCTGCTTTTAGCTGCTCTCCTTCACAATAAAACTGTTACCTCACTTGCTTTTTTTCCCTTTAATGCACTCTGACTAAGGTTTTGATCTTCAGTCTTTCCATCTTTCACTGAAATTGGTCTTGTCACAATCATCTGTGGCCTCCATCTCACCAAAGCTGATGATTGGTTCTCTGATTTCATCTTACTTGATTTTGTGGCATTATTTGACATAGTCACTTCCTCTTTCTTGGTACACAGTCTTTAGTTGGCATCTAGGATGCTGCCTTTTCCTGGGTTTCCTTCTGCCTGCCTGCCTTTGCCATCCTTACTCCCTCCTTCTTTGCTGTGCAAAGAGCTCCAAAATTGAAGCACTTGACTTTAGTAAAATGGCTGGCCTTGATCTGAGTTTAAGCTCCATCTTAACTTCTGCTTACTTACCTATCAACCATTAATCTTTGACATTAATTTAAGCCTATGGTTAAGGATTTTTTTTTTTTTTTCTATAGTTAAGCTAAGCATGTGGGAATGTTTCCAAAGGAGATCTAGATGCCAGAGGGCTTATCAGAAAGTTCCTGTTCAAGTAGGCCTCAGGAAATGTGTTGCCCAAGAAGCTATTTCAACAGGATGTCCCCAGAAAAAAAATGTCCTGTGGTTGTTTGTCTTATAACCCCTTTTAGTTTCCTCTCTCAGTCATGCACTTTCATATTTTAAGCTTATAACCAGTTCCAAAAGTCCACCTATATACATTGTACCAACACACTTTTCCTACTTCAAGATATCCCATCTCCCACTTCTCCAAATCACTGACTCCTACTCATGAATTTTGTATTTTCAGTTACTGATTTTACTGTATAATACTCCTATTCACCTCTTCTTTGGATTCATTTTGTAAGACTTAACGTGTCTCTGGTTCAAACTGATTTTAAACCTTCAATAAATCTCTTTGTTTCTACTTTAACAGAGTACGTGTTCTTACTCTTTGACATTTAATGATGTCAGATAAGTGGTATTCAAAGGCACATTATCTTCAGCAGCCTCCAAGACATTGAGGACCTGGAAACTTTGCTACTGGTGCAGGTCCCTCGAGCCCTTTCTGTCTCCACAGATTCCTGGAGTTATCCTGGTAAAAGGCCTCTCGAATGAAGCTTCGTCTTCTTGCATAGACACTCTGTGGTTTATTGTTGGCTTCTGTCTGTGTGTTCTCTTTTGTATTTTTGTTTTCAGTTCACCCTCTGAACATTTTTGACAAGTTCATTGCCAAATTTAGTTTGGTGTAGCTGTTACCATGGTACTCCCAAGTCTTATTAGCTGTAAACAAAATAAAGGCCCAAGATGGACAATTAAAAGTGAATAGGGCAATCACCTGCTGTTAGAGGCCCCACCACTAAACAGTTGAAGACTCCTGTGGCAAGGTAAGTCAGATACCAGTTGGACCAGAGCATTAGGCTGTCTACTGGCTGCAAGCAAACACTCACACCATTCGGGTACACATTGGTTCAAGCAAAACACCAGCCCCACCTTGTGGCCAATTCCTGGCAAGGCATTAGCTGACTTTGGAAGAATCTAGGTTCCAGACCACAAAGATTAAACTCACACTTTTTTTCTTCTTGGGTGCACTTTCAAATTTCAGTGAACATTCAGGTTTTGATGCACATTAAAGCTTAGTGCATATTCAAGTCTTTGCTAGCAAATACGTTTACTGTTTTGACAACATGGGAAACATCACTTCTAAAGACTCAGCAGAACTACCTTTTAGCACTCCAACTACTTTCATAAACAAACACTTTGGCCCTCCCACTTGCCTGTTTTTAAAATGCTGGCATGATTTTAATAAAGACAATTTAGAGAATCAATGGCTAATTTGGGGCTCCTTTGGTCTGGATAAGTTAATTTTTCTGTGTAGCAAATTAAAAAGGGTCCCACAATGGCAAGCGTTGTTTAATTGATATATATTGTTGTTGTTGTTGAGTCAGCTGCAACTGATAACAACCCTGTGTACAACAGAATGAAACACTGCCCAGTCCTGCACCATCCTCACAATCTTTGCTATGCTTGAGCCCATTATAGCAGCCACTGCATTAATCTGTCTTGTTGAGGGTCTTCCCCTTTTTCGCTGGCCCTCTACTTTACCAAGCATGATATCCTTCTCCAGGGACTGGCCCTTTCTGATAACATGATCAAAGTACATGAGATGAAGTCTGGCCATTCTCACTTCTAAGGAGCATTCTGACTGTACTTCTTCCAAGACAGATTTGTTCATCCTTGTGGAATTCTGTGGTATTTTCAGTATTCTTCACCAACACCACAATTTAAATGCATCATTTCTTCAGTCTTCCTTATTCATTGTCCAACTTTCACATGCATGATATGTAGACTCCCCTAAAAAACAACAAGAAAATAGAAATACTTCCATGCAAGATAGCATTTCTAAATTAATTAAAAGACAAAAGGAATTAGAATATCAGACACCTGTCTCTTCTTCCTCTGCTCCCCAGCAGGATGTTTCCTCTTTGTATCTGCCTCTGACTTCCTATTCCTCTACTGACACTCTCTCAGAGCTTCTTTTACGTTCTAAATCATCTACTGTGAAAGCAAAACCTGTTCATGAAATGCCTTTTATAGTTCATCCTGCACTGCCAGGGGTAAGCACTAGGAAAATTCTTAAAAGAGTCTACAGTATCCTTTGTTCCTGAGGCCTATACTCAATTGCATAGCATTGTTAATGACTTTCCAGACTTGCAAGAGAATCTTTACAAATTTGCCAAGGAATTAAAATTCTTCATATAAGCCTACCAGCCCAGATTTCCAGACTTCTATCAGTTAGTTAACATGCTAGCAAGCCCTAAGGATTCTCAGTTATGGTTACAACATGCTAAATGGAAAGATAATGAAGCTAGTCTTGCTTTAGATACCAGCAAAACAGCTGGTGATTTGCTTCAGGAGACCCAGAAGAGGGGAGATGATTTACTTAAAGCCCTTGATAAGGCCTTTTCTTGTGTAGTAGATTGGACAGAAATTTATTCATGTGTGAAAAATAAAGATAATGGTGTTTATGATTGTCAAAATTGGTCATTCCATACTCTTGTTGAACACTTGGGCTTAGATCCACTGACTCCAGTGGCTTCAGCTGCCTTAAATGCAACATTTGTACCTGCAGTTAACCCTGAACTTATAGCAATAGTTAGAAGACATTGGATAGACTGAAAACTATTTCTTATCACTGAAATAACTGGCTTAGACCATAAATTAGTGCAAATTATAGAAACTAAACAAACTGCTAAAATGAATAAGTTGATGACTTTGCACTTGAAACAGTCCCTTAATTTTAACAAAGTTAAAGCCTATGCAGGCACTAAGCCAAGGAGCAGTAAGCCTGCAACCTGTCATTACAGTAAAAAAACCTATAAATTTTTTAAAAAGGACTGTGTAAAATTATACATTGTCATCAGACATGACTAGGTAAAAACTGAATAAAAGGATTCTGAGGATAAAATAGGGGCTTTACCAATGGTGGCCTTAAACTCTCAAGGGGAAACTGTAATTCAAGTTAATACAGAACTTTGTAAATTTCTAACTTACATACCAGCCACCCTCTCAGCAATTAACCCCATGTGTTTACAAAGACCCTTGCCCTGCCAAAACTTCTAAAGTTGTAGGGATTGCCAATCAAGAACAACTTTTAACTCACTCTAAACCCATTCCAATATCTTTGGCCCTACAGTAGACTTATACCCTTTTTTATTTAGTAAGTATACTCTAGTTAATTTGATCAAGATTTATTATCTAAAGAGAACTGTCATATCCAATTTAATGAACAAGAAGAAATACTTTAAAACTCCATGATAATCAACATAAAGCTGAGGGAAACAGCAAAAAAACCTATGTGTTACTTACAGGCTTTAAGCCTATCCTTACCAGGGGATGATATGTCCACTTCCTCTATTTCTTTAGATGATCACTCATCTATGCCTGAGAACCCTTTGGGCCATGACTTCCATAGATATTGGTCGAATATATCAGCAGACCCAATTAAAATCCAGACTGACACTTCTAAGACTTTACCTAAAATTTCTCAGTACTCATTAAAAAAGGAAGCAAAAGAAGAGCTTGCCCCTGTAATTCAAAATTTCCTCATTAAAGATTTAATTATTCCTTGTACAAGTCCTTGTAACACTCCTGTTTTTCCTGTTAAAAAAACAAATAATCAAGATTGGAGATTTATGGAAGATTTGCATAGTCATATTGTAATTACTAAATTACCAGAGGTTTCTAAATCACACTTACTACTTTCTGATGTTCCCCCTGAGACCACACATTTTACAATGATCAATACAATGGTCAACTTTGTAGTGCATTTTCCAGCATCCTTGTGCACCCAGACAGTCAATATTTGTTTGCCTTCGTGTGGGGAGACCAACAATATAACTGGACTATGATAACTCAAGGTTTTACCAATTCTCCCACTTCCTTTTCTCAAATTCTACATGCTGATTTATAGCCCTTATAATTTACCTATCGATCTACTTTATTACACTATGCTGATGATTTACTAGTATGCTCCAATTCTTATTAAGCCTGTCTTAAAGATAGTATTCTTTTGCTAGCATACTTGTTAATGGTGGCCACAAGGCCTCAAAAGGAAATTGCAATTGGCTCAATCATCATAGGCCACATAATTTCAGCAAAGGATATCACCATAGGCCCTTAAAAAAAAAAAAAAAAGAGGCTATCTTGGTTTATCCTGCTCCTACTACCAAGTAACAGCTGAGAGGGTTTTTATGACTCTGAGGTTGTTGCAGGATGTAAATACCAAAATTTTATTTATTGGCCCAACCCTTATGTGGTAATTAAGGTTGTATGTCAACTTGGCTGGGCTTTGGTTTTGAGTGGCTTGGCAGCTGGATGAAGTTATTCCCCACGATGAGATTATAATCACTTCCATGGGGGAATCTGCTGTAAGCAGTTAAGTAGTTGCCTTCAGGGTATGGCTTGCTTCCAGTAGATAAGGAGAAGCTTTGAGGAAGGTCTAAAGCTTTTTGACACTTTTTTTCCCCCCTACATTTGATTGAGTCTTCATCTCCAGTTCCTGGACTTGAACCAGTGGCCTGCAGTGTTGCCTGCTGATCTTGAGATTGTGCCCTTTCACCTGCTGACTTTGAGTTCATCAGCCTCAGTACCCAGCAGCTAGCTGCATGAGTAAGGAGCTGCCTCCAACTCTAGTGAGCCTGGAACAAGAGGCAGAGCTGAAGCCCAAGGTTGAAGGGCCTTCATCCAGCCCACAGAACTGGCACTCTGAATTCAGACTTCTAGCCTCCTAAACTGTAAAAGAATAAATTCCTATTTGTTAAAGCCATCCACTTGTGGCATTTTTGTTATAACAGCACTAGAGAACTAAGACACCTTGTATCATATTTAAAGGTCTCCAACACTGACTCTTTCCAACTATCAAGAGATGGCAAAGAAATCAGCATAAAATTAAAGGAGTCATTAACAAATACCCCAGCATTAGTATTCACTAATTATAGCTTAGATTTCTCTCTCTTTGAACATTAAGTGTCTGGAAATGCTTTAAGAGTCCTCACCCAAAAGCATGAAAGACAGCAAAGACCAGTTTAGGTGCTATAGTTTAAGTTGTCAGAGACTGACCCCTTTGCCTTAGGGTAGTGGCTGTGTGGTATAGTAAATTACATAGTGTGGCTTTTCTAGCCATAAGTCTTTGTGAATGCCAGGGTGGAATTTGCCATGAGCAACTGAATAGCTCCTGATTGTTAAAGTTATCCACTTGGGGTATTTCTGTTGGAAGCAGCATGAAGTAATTTTCTGGGAAGTTCTCTCTCTTTCAGGTGTATAGAATTCTGACATTGGGACTGGTTAGTTTGGCCACTCTGCTAGGTTCAAAAGGAGCCCTCCTGGAGGCAGAAGGACTCTCTCACTGCTGGCTGAGAGATGTGAAAGACACGCATTTCTGAGAGAGATCCTGAGAGACACACACTGCTGAGAGAGACTGTTGGCCTAGAGATGGCAGGCTGAGAGAGACTGAGCATGTCCCTGAACTTGAATTGTAGTCCATTCCTTCCCCAAGAACCACCATAATCTGTGAGTTCTGTGTGGCCACTGCAGCAAATTATCGAACCCAGCAGAGAGGTGATGGGTGCTGCAGGAGGAACGGTTGGTATCAGGGTTGGTAAAAGGACTGGAGGGAGGCAGCATGTCTGGCCTCACAGGAATGGGCAGAAGACTGATGGTGATTCTGTCTTCTTCTTGTGGTGTTAGAAGAGGTTAGAAGATGAGGCCTTCTTCCCCTTTGGCAGTGGCTGCCACTGCACAATTAGTGGAAACAACACCAGACATAGTCTAACAAATTTCCTTGATGTTTATGTTCTTCATGCTGTTTCTGCTATTTTAATCTTTCAGCTAGCAGACTGACTTCTTGTGAAGTCCTCCTCTTTGTAGCTTCTAATATTTGACTGCACACAGTGGCCTATTTAAATCCAGCTACTCTTTTATCCTTCCCTAGTGATGATGATAGGAGCTCTGGTGGCATAGTGCCTAAGGCATTTGACTGCTAATCACATGGCTGGCAGTTCAAACCCACCAGCCACTCCTCAGAAGGAAGATTGGGCGATCTTCCATAGTGATACCACCTCAGAAACCCAAGGAGGGGTTGCTATGAGTTGCATCCAACCTGATGGCAGTGAGTTTGGTTTTTTAGTAATGATGATTATCATCCTTATGATTGTTTAGCCTTGACTGACCAACTATTAACTCCCGGAAGTGATTAACAAGAAACTCCCACTCTTAATCCAGATTTAGTTCTGTTTGTAGATGGGTCATATTAAGATCTAACCCCACCAGCTCTAATTACCGAGGAGGATGTGCTGTTACCACCTCCACTGAAGTTCTTGAAAGTGGTGCCCTTCCTGAAGTTACTTCAGTTCAGTAAGCTGAATTGATTGCACTCTCTATGGCTTACAAATTGGCTCCTTGGCAGTCAGTAGATGTTTAAACAGATTATAGATTTGGATCTGGGTAGTTCATGATTTTGGTGTGTTGTAAAAACAGAGAGAGTTCCCAACCTCTTCTAGGACCCAAATTAAAAATAGCCCCTTAATAGTAGACCTCTTAAAAGTCCTTTTGCTCTACTCTGAGATAGTTGTAATTAAACTACAAGTTTACCAGCCTAAAGGAGTTCCTCAAACAGAAAAAATTAAGGGAATGTTTTGGCCAATAGAGCATCTAAACAAGCTGCCTCCCAGATGCCCTCCACTAATAATATTCTCATTCATGATCATGAAGACCTCAGTAACAATCTGGCTCACAATCATGATGAAAAGGAGAGAAGTAATGAAATTATTCAAAGCCTCTACATTAGGAATGCATTGGAAGTTTTCCCAAACTTTAATCCTCATGCAGCCTCAGACTTGTTTTCCAACACCAATAACTAGCTCCAAAAGATGAAATGACAAGTTGGAAAGATGCTGGCTATTACCAAGATATAAAAAACAAACTATGGATAATAAGTTTTTTTAAAAAAACAAGAATGCATACATATTCCAGTTATATGAGCATTGTGTTAGGCTTAGTTCTCTAGAGAAGTGAAACCAGTAAAGCTTATATATGTATATAACCAAACTCACTGCTGTCGAGTCAAATCGTCTCATAGCAACCCCTCCTTGGGTTTCTGAGACGGTATCTCTACAGAAGTAGATTGCCCAATCTTCCTTCTGAGCAGTGGCTGGTGAGTTTGAACCAACAGCCTCCTGGTTAGCAGTCAAATGCCTGAGGCACTATGCCACCAGACCTCTTGTGTGTGTGTGTATATGTGTGTGTGTGCATGTATATACACGTATATATATATGTATGTTGTTGTTGTTATATGCCGTTGAGTCGGACCTGACTCATAGCAACCCCTCCTTGGGTTTCCAAGGCAGTATCACTATGGAAGTGGATTGCCCAACCTTCCTTCCGAGGAGTGGCTGGTAGGTTTGAACCTCCAGCCTTCTGGTTAGCAGTCAAGTGCCTTAGGCACTATGCTACCAGAGC
>NW_006921618.1:5527078-5536158 GCF_000298275.1 Orycteropus afer afer | reverse complement strand
AAGATTCTTAAATTTTCCCAGGATGTCCATATATATACATTGGAAGCAGGCCACACTCCTAGGGAAACTCCCTTTCAACTGATTGCCTACTCAAAGCATATACATCAGATCTCATCATGGGAATAACCACATCACAACTGCTTAAACCACTCAGAATTGTGGTCCAGCCAAGTTGACACACAACCCCAATTATCACAAGCATTTTGAATTAGAAGGAGATGAGATAACACAAGCCTTAGAAAAATGTTAGTGGAGAGACTTTTCTACAGTTGTTGATCATGTACTTTCCTATTGCCCTGATGGCTTTCCTCATATTGTTTTGGACCCTTTAATTAGGGGTACTTTAGGTAATGATTACAATGACAAAAATCCTTCTTATTATTCATCTGAATTGCTAATAGAAGGTTGCCCTCCTGAGAAAATTTCTGAACTTCTTTACACAAATCAATTACTGACCTCAGCAGGAGAAATTGAAAATGTGAACAAAATATGATTGTTTTCAGTAATCTACTTATGGGAAATGAATTTGTTGTTGTTGTTATGTGCCATAGGACCTAATAATTTGTCCTGCTTCCAAAGTCCCTCCATATCCCCATGATGAAAGCAATACATGTGAATTCTCACTTAGGGAGAGATAAAATGATGGGAACAGTGAATAAAATACTGGTGGGGACAGTTTTGGGCAGCTGCTGACCATGTTACTAAAGATTGTTCTGTTTGCTCTAAATTTAACTCAGGAAAACTTTACAAGGTCCCGCCTGGAAGATACCCCCTGCGTTTAGGGCCCCTAACTGAATGGTAGGTTGACTTTATCCACCTACCATCTCCAATGGTTATAAATTTGCTTTAGTGATGACTTGTAGATTTTCACATTGGGTGGAAGTTTTTCCTAGCTGTCAAGCCACTGCAAACTTCATGGCAAAGAAACTTCTTGAAAATATCATTCTCACTTGGGGAACACCTAAGTCTCTTAGCAGTGATCAAGGCACTCACTTTACTGGACAAGTAGTAAGAAAAATGCATAAGATTTTTCCAGTTTTTCAAAGGCATCATTGCCCCAACTATCCTCAATCATCTAGCCTTGGGAAAAGAACTAATGGCAATAGAAAAATCGAGTTATCCAAGCATTCTGCCTTGTTCATTTGTCATGGGTCCAAATGCTTCCTTTTGTCCTTTTAAACCTAAGATCCATGGCATTTGAGCCTCATAAGTTGACTCTGTATGCAATCATTACTGGATGACCTATATCCTCCCTTATTGGTCAGCCTGGACTGACTTTAACTTAATTCAAGTTAGGTTTGCTAAAGTATCACCAAGTTTTAATTCAGTATTCCAGAGAAAATGCTTAACAAGTAAAATAACCTTTCAATAATCAGAAGTCAAATATTTCCAAATTGCCTTCCATCTTACTTAGAGAGTGTGTATACTGGAAAAGACATCACTTAAAAGAGTCTGTTGAATCTCAGTGGAAAGGTTTTTATTTGATCCTTCTCACTAACCCTTGTGTTACTAAATTATAGGGAATCAAGCCTTGGATCAATTCAAGAATTAAGAAGGTCACCATCAATTCTATCTGTGTTAAACCCAGTCAAGGATTTAAATTGAAGTTCAAATGCCCTAGGAGCCAGAAGCAGAAAACGTCCAAAGTAAGCAGCTACCACAGAACAAGATTTCATGCACCCTGCTGAAATTTTTGGACTCTGTTTCTCGATTACTTGTTGTGGTAGTTAAAGTTGTGTGTCAACTTGGCTGGGCCTGGTTGAGTGGCTGGGCAGCTGGATGTAGTTTTCCCATGATGAGCCTGGTAATCAACTCCATGGTGGAATCTATGTGAGCAGATGAGTAGCTGCCTTAGGGATGTGGTCTGCTTCCTGTATATAAGGAGAAGCCTTAGGGATAGTCTTTAGCCTATGGCACACTTGGACCCTGCATGTAGCCGTGTTGTTGTTCAGCAGCCTGCCATGCTTTGCTGATCTTGGTACTTTCAATGAACTTGAATTAATGGCTTGCCATGTAGTTTGGTAATATTGGCACTGTGCCTTGTTACTTGTCAACCTTGGGCTTGTCAGCCTCAGCAGCCAGCAGCTGAGTGAAGAAAGACCTCCAGCTTTAGTGGGCCGGGAGCAGGAGGCAGTGCTGAGGCCCAAGGTTGAGGGCCTTTCACCCCTCCCCTAGAGCCTGGCACTTTGAACTCAGACTTAAAGCCTCCAAACTGTAAGAGAATAAACTCCTGTTTCTTCAAGCCATTCTATTTGTGGTATATTCTTGTCAGAATGGCACTAGGTAACCAAAACACTTGTATTTTTATGGTGGTTGCTTTATTAATACCTGTGGTATTATCCCCTATTTTAACATTAGTTTTCCCATGCAAGTAACTAAAAAACTATTGAGCTTTGTCTAATATTTATTACTTTTATAATAGATTTATTATATCAGGAACTCTGGTGGCATGGTAGTTAAAGTGGTTAAAGTGCTTGGCTGCTAATCAAAAGGTTGGTGCTTCAAACCCATCAGCTTTTCTGTAGGAGAAAGATGTAGCAGTCTGCTTCCATAAAGATTTGCAGCCTTTGAAACCAGACAGTGCAGTCCTATAGGTTTGTTACGAGTCAGAATTGACTCAAAGGCAATGGGTAGGTTATTATATCCACTTGGGTTCGTTGACTGGTAAAAGTTTTGATGCAGATTATTATTCTATTTGTCTTAAACCGTACTGGCATTTTTCTTTGCTTTAATTACTTATGCATGTAATTGACTTTCTGGAATTTTGCATTATGTTGATAGGGATTCTCCTAAAAGACCTGCTGTTTGCTTACTGTTTTGGTTCCCTAGTGCTGCTCTGACAGGAAAATACCACAAATGGAATTGCTGGAACAAACAGGAGTTTATTCTCTTACAGTTTGGAAGGCTAGAAGGCCAAGTTCAAAGTGCCAGGCTCTAGAGGCTAGGTGAAAGCCCCTCAACCCTGGGCTTCAGTTCTGCCTCCTGCTCCCAGTCTGCTGAAGCTAGAGTCTTTTCTTCACTCAGGCAGCTGCTGGCTGCTGCGGCTGACAAGCCCAAGGTGGACAAGTCAAAAGGCACAGTCCCAATGTTACCAAACAACATGGCAGGCCATTAATTCAAGTCCATTGAAAGTCCCAAGATCTGCAGAGCATGGCAGGCTGCTGAACAATGACTTGGCTACATCCAGGGTTCAAGCGTTCCATAAGGTAGAGACCATTCCCAAAGCTGCTTCTTAAATACAGGAAGCAGACCACATCCCTAAAGCAGCTACTCAGCTGCTTGTGCTAGATCCCACCATGGAGTTGACTGCCAGTCTCATCATGGGGAATAACTACCACCAGCTGCCCAAACACTCAACCAGGCCCAGCCAAGTTGACACACAACCTTAACTACCACACTTATCCCCTGCTTTGATATTTTGTTTTCACATGTAGGTAGATGAAGGAGTTTGTTTTATTATAGCCAATATTTTTATGACCTTTACTCTAGTATATTATTTCTGGTTTATCATCTTCCACTATGAACCCTTTCTTAAATATTCTGCTATAGAATTTTGTAGCTCTCACTGATGGCTGGCATGAAAATGCCTATTAGATTTCTCAGTCAGAGGCTACTGTGGGTAACCTAACTGACTGATGGATTTGCCACCAGATTCCAAAATCTGGACATGACAGCTTAGAGCTGTTAGCTTTTCCCATTTCTAACTATAGTCTTATATCCAATGCAACTGTTAACTTCAGCATCACCATTCAGAGAGCCATACATACAATACTATGGCATCCTAGACTCCTAGATTATCCCAACCACTCAAATTAAACAAAATTACTCGTGGATATTCCTATTAACTTCCCCTCCTCTGATTCTTACTCATTTCATAATTCCATTTACAATAAAATGAAAATGAAAGCAAAAACTCAGAGAAAATAAGAACTGGTTTTCCCAGATATTATCTAAGCTCTTTTAAGACTTTTATGACTTCTGGACATCCTCTAGGAATGGAAAGACTGTCCATCTGTGACAATTCTTTAGCAGAAAATTGGCTCAAACAAATTAATCAAACCATTTCTTCTCCAGATGGAGGTAATGTAATTTATGCTTCTATGGATATTTATTTTTACATGAAAGATCAGAGTATCCTACCAAAAAGAACCTAAACCAGAAGAATAAACCATATTCATGGATTTTGCCTTGTTTAGATGGCTGAAGAATGAAGAATGACAGGCCAATACACATTAGGACTATTAGGGGTTTCCACAGATATACATCTTATAATGAAAGTGTACACTAGACTAGTGCTCTAAAACTCTTTGCCTGACACAAAAAGGAATGTATAAGATCTAATGAAAACCCTTTATCAAAGAGGCCTTGAGATAGATGTGCTTTCCTTTAAGGGCTCTTGCCAATTGTAGGTAACCCTGAACTTGAAAGATCCATTTGCACTTTATCTGCTATTATATTCCAATAATAACAAACTAGTTGATAGCATAAAAGTCCAAGAGAAATCTTTAAACTCTCTTGCCAAAGTTGTTTTAGACAATAAAATTACCCTTGATTTTCCTCTAGTCCAGCAAGAAAGAATTTACACAATTGCTAATACTACCTCTAGTACCTAGATAAATACTTCAGGAGAAGTTAAAATAGGACCTAAATCAAGTTTGTCAAAAGGCCATCTAGCACAGGGAAGAGGTAACTATGGGGAGGAAGTGGAAAGAACTGTTACATTGTAGGGAATTTTAGTCAGTGTCATGAGACAAAATGTATATGAACTGCTGTATGGAAAATGAATTTGCTTTGTAAACTTTCACCCAAATCACAATGAAAATTTAAAAATGAAAAAAAAAAAAAAAAAAGCCATCTAACTTCAAGTACTTCTTCTGTCAGAATCCCCCTTACTAGCTAGAGTTAGTTCCTGGCTACATTCAATTTTGCAATCTGGATTAATTCTCTTGATCATTGTAATAATTATTATGGAATTAATCAAATGTTGTATAAAATATATGACCAATATTGCTGCTCAGAACACCAATTTAATGCCAAAGAGAAGAATTATGTATATAGATAAAACTCACTTCAACAACCAACTCGAGAAACCTCACATCTTAGACTAGTTATTTAAAAGAGTCAAGCTATTACTCTAATGTGACCTTGCTCCACAAAAATTTCTAATTAAAGATCACAAAAGCAGAATGCTAGTGCCTAAGTAGCGTAGTACCTAAGGCATTTGACTGCTAACTAGAAGGCTGGTGGTTCAAACCCACCAGCCACTCCTCAGAAGGAAGGTTGGGCAATCTACTTTCGTAGTGATACTGCCTTGGAAACCCAAGGAGGGGTCACTGTGAGTTGGGTCCAACTCAATGGCACATAACAACAACAACAGCAAGCAACAGCATGATAAAGAGGTTAGATGGTGCCAGTTATTTACACTGGAGAACCCAGGGTCTTTAAGGCTTATTAAGGTAACCAGCCACCTAGAAAGATAAATATAACAACCAAAGCCAAAAAAACCAAACTCATTGCCATCGAGTTGATTCGACTCATAGCAACCCGTCCTTGGGTTTCCGAGGTGGTATCTCTATGGAAATAGATTGCCCAATCTTCCTTCTGTGGAATGGCTGGTGGGTTTGAACAACCATACTTCTGGTTAGCAGTCAAATGCCTTAGGCATTGCACCACAAGAGCTCCCATAACAACCAAGTTCATGTGAAAAAAAGCATTCCTAAGATACTGATCAGAGGATGTTCACAGAAATAGTTGATCAAAAGGAGGGAATGTGTAGGAGCTCTAAAATTTAGTCATTTAATTTTACCAAAATGGCTGGCCCAGGTCTGAGTTTAGGCTCAATCTTAACTCCTGCTTATTTACCTAGCAACCAGTAACCTTTGATGTAGATTTAAGCGTTCAGTGAAGGAATTTTTTTTTTCTATAGTTAAGCTAAGGATGTGGAACCAATGTCCCCAAAGGGAGTTTTGATGCAAGGGGGCTTATCAGAAAGATCTTGTACAAGCAGCCCTCAAGAAATGTGCTGCCCAAGAAATTATTTCAACAGGATGTTCCCAGAAAAGAATGTCATGTGATTGTCTTATGACCACCTTACATACTCCCTTTTAGTCATGTACTTCCATATTTTAAACTTATAACCAATCTCCAAGCCACATGTATACATTGTACCAATTCCCTTCATCTGTTTCTTCAAGATATCTCATATCCCACTTCTCCAAATCACTGAGCACCAATCCTGATGAGTTTTGTATGATTGTTGTTGTTGTTGTTAAGTGCCGTCGAGTCGTTTCCGACTCATAGTGACCCCATGCACAGCAGAACGAAACACTGCCCGATCCCGCGCCAGCCCCACAATCCCTGCTATACCTGAGCCCATCATCGCAGCTACCATATCAATCCATCTCGTTGAAGGCCTCCCCCTCTTTCGTCGACCCTCCACCCTACCAAGCATGACATCCTTCTCCAGGGAATGGTCCCTTCTTACGACATGACCAAAATAGGTGAGACGAAGTCTGGCCATTCTTGCTTCCAAGGAGCATTCTGGCTGCACTTCCTCCAGGACAGATCTGTTAGTTCTTTTAGCAGTCCACGGTACTTTCAGCATTCTTCGCCAGCACCACAACTCAAAAGCATCAACTCTTCTTCGGTCTTCCTTATTCATTGTCCAGCTTTTGTATGATTAGTTCCTGATTTTTATCAATATGCCTATTCACCTTCCCTTCGGTGGGGCATTTGGTTTCATTTTGTGAGACCCAATGTGTCCCTGGTTTGAACTGATTTTGAATCTTCAGTTAATCTCTTTGCTTCTACCTTAACAAAGAGTGCATTCTTACTCTTTGATACTGCTCAGCCACCAAACATGGGAAGGCATCACGGTTCAGCCCTGGGGCTCTTTGCTTCTCTGTCTACATTTGTCCTTGCCCTTCCCCAAGGTGATTTCATGTAGCATATAGCGTGAAATATCATTGTAGAATCATCATTCTCAAATTTAAGTGCTTCTATGTTATAAAACAGCCTTGCATATCCATCTCTCCCCTGACCTCTCCACTTGGATGTCTAATTAGCTTTTTCATTCTAAAGCTTCTGCTTCTCTCCTCACTCAACCTCCCACCTGCTCCTCTTCCCCCGTCTATGTCTCAGTTACAGGTACCCCCAGTCACCCAGTCACTCAGGCCAGAAACCTGGCAGTGACCCTCCTACTGCTGCTATAACAGAAATACTACAGATGGGTAGCTTTACAGAACAGACATTTATTTTCTCACAGTTCAGGAGGCTAGAAGTTCATATTCAGAGTGTGGCTGTAGGGAAAGGTCTTTCTCTGTTTCATCTGGCAATCCTTGGTTCCTTGGCAATCTTCATGTGGCATCTATTTTCCCCTGTGTATTTTCTTGTCTCTGTGCCTATGCTAGGAGCTCTGGTAGTGTAGTGCCTAAGGCACTTGACTACTAACCAGAAGGCTGGTGGTTCAAACCTACTAGCCACTCCTCAGAAGGAGGGTTGGGCAATCTACTTCTGTAGTGATACTGCCTTGGAACCCCAAGGAGGGGTCGCTATGAGTCGGATATGACTCGACAGCAGTGGGTGCCTATGCTGCTCCTTGTAACTCAGAAGTGATTAGGTTTAGGACACACCAACATGAATATAGTCTCATTAACATAACAAAGAAAACCCTATTCTCAAACAAAATTATACCCACAGTTATAGGGTTTAGGATTCCAACATATATTTTGAGGGGACACAATTCAATATATAATAGGGCCTCTCTTTCCCTCATCCTCACATTCAATCTATCCCCAAGCCCTTCTGGCTGTATTTTCAAAACATGCTTTGAATGCAACTGCTTCTCACCAGCTTCACTGCTACAGCCTGAGTTCAAGCCACCACCGTTTTTACCTGGATCACTGCAGTGACCTGCTAGCTGGTTCTGCCTCCTCCATTACTCCCCTCTGCCACTGTGACCCTCCCTGTGGTGGGTTGGCTAGTGTCTCCCTGAAATTCATGTTCACCCAAAACCTAAGAATATGACTTTATGACTTTACTTAAAAATATTTTAAAATAAGGTATTTGAAGGTGCAATTAGCTGAGGATCTTAGATGGAACCATCCTGGATTTAGGATGGGCCCTAAATCTAATGACTGGTGTCTTTATGAGAGAAAAGCCCATTTCTATCAAGTCAATTCTGACTCATAGTGACCCTATAGAACAGAATAGTACCACCTCATAGGGTTTCCAAGGCTCTCATCTTTATGGAAGCAGACTACCACATCTTTCTCCTATGGAGAGCAGCTGGTGGGTTTGAACTGCTGATCTTTTGGTTAGCAGCTGAGCACTTAACCACCACTCTGCTAGAGCTCAGAGAAGGAAATTTGGACACAGATGGACACACAGGCATAGAGGAGACGAAGACACAGAGAAGAAGGCCATGTGAAGATGAAGGCAGAGATTGGAGTGAGGTGTCTGTAAGCCAGCAGAAGCTGGAAGAGGCAAGGAAGAATTTTGCCCTACAGCTTTTAGAGAGAGCATGTCCTGCTCACACCTTAATTCAGACTCTGGCTTCCATAATTGTAAGACAATAAATTTCTGTTGTTTTGAGTCAACTAACTTGAGGTAATGTGTTACAGAAGCCCTAGGAAACTAGTACACTCCCTATCCCAATTCCATCCTTTCAACAGTGGCCTGAGTGATCTTTCTAAAGCATACAACATCTCAGTGGTGTTCCACTACTTAGAATAGAACCCATAGTCTTTGCTGTGGCTTAATTGGCTCTGAAGTCTGGCCCTACTTGCATCTCAGCCTCATCTCCTACCAGCCTTTCTCTACCCACCAGCTACCTCTGACCCTGAGGTAGCCTCAAACATATCAAGGTTGTTCTCACCACAGGGACTTTGCCTGAGCTGTTTTCTCTTCCTGAATGTCTCTTCCCTGGAGTCTTCAAAGGATGTCTCCTCTGAGAAGCCTCTCCTGGTCATGCAGTCTAAAGTGCCTGCCTCCTCCCATCACACTCCTCTGTTGCCCTGCTGGCAAATGAAGTGCTTCAGAGCACTTACTGCCATCTGACAACACATTCCACCCCCCCCCCC
>NW_006921618.1:5524618-5526978 GCF_000298275.1 Orycteropus afer afer | reverse complement strand
AAAAAAAAAACCAACCAAACTCACTGCTCTCAAGTCGATTCAACTCACAGTGACCCCTTCTTGGGTTTCTGAGACGGTAGGTATCTCTATGGAAGTAGATTGTCCAATCTTCCTTCTGAGGAGTGACTGATGGGTTTGAACCACCAGCCTTCTGGTTAGCAGTCAGATGTGTTTACTGTCTGTCTGCTGCTCCCATGACAGATGCCTGTCTGTCTGGTACCCTTCTATATCTTGAGCACATTACAACAGTGCCTGGCACACAGCCAAGCCTCCAAAACATATGTATCAGGAGGAGAGAGAGGAAAGGATGGAGTAAACCCCCAAAGTAAAGTTCAGAAAAGACCAAAACGTCATAATGTAACTGCCAATCCTGGTTACTTGATCATAAATAACTCTGTTTGAGTCACTCAGTCTCTGCATAAACTTCCTTTCTTCCTTCATTCAAGGATAGTCAGGCTCAAGTCCACTTAAGGCAACCTTTAACCTCCCAGTCTCCTCAGGGAGGCTGTTCTGAACAGCTTCTGGATATCCTTCCTTGTTTTACTAATGCCAAAGATACCTAGGGAGGGGCATGGAATGTGTGTGTGTGTGTGTGTGTGTTTGTAGGGGAAGTAGGAGGTGGAAGGCATTAAAGCCAGTCAGAAAGGGAGTGCAGGCCTAAGGAAGGGATCAATGTAACTTCCTCACCAATTCATTTGCTCATTCATTCATTTACAAGTTTCTCAATGTCCATTCTGTTCTGGGCATGGAAGATACGGTGATATGCAGGAAATAGCCCAGTTTTCAGTTGTGGGAGGCCGGTGTTCCCCAAAGGCTGAGACCAAGCTCTCTTCTCTTCCCTCCCTTCTCGCCATGGTGTAGTCCAGGGTGCTTCTTAACTCCCCTCTTTTTCTCACATGCACTTAAGAGAAGGGCTGTGACAACTGGGGAAGCATCTCATCTGGTGGAGACAGAACTAACAGACATGCCAGGGCAGCACTATGTAGTGTTTGAGAGGCCTGATCCTGGATCTAGATGTTCTGAGAGACAATCCCACGTCACCACTTCCCAATGTAAGTCTGTCCTTGGGCAAGTTACTTGTTCTCTCTCATTCATCCAGTGGGATGATAAGACCCGTCTGGCATCACTCTGACCATTAGCTGAAGTGAATACATGAAAGAACTCTTGCTAGTGCCCTGCATGGCACTGCTGTCTCCAAGGTGTTCACACTTTGGTTTGAGATCACTGGACTTAGGATGAGTAGTGTTAGCTGCAGCAACAAATACTTTCTCACCTCTCAGTTTCATATCACTTATTATTTCTCACTCATGTAAAGTCTAACCAGGTGTTAGGGGAAAGAGTTGCCTCTCTATGCGGTGTTCAGGGAACGAGACTCCTTTCATCTGTGGCTCTGCTCTGCTCTAGGTCCTCTCCATTCAGCTGGTAATGGGGAAAGAGAGAACAAGGCTTGCTCAGGGGAGGCTTTATGTATCAGGCCTGAAAAATGCTCACATTCTATTGACTAGAACTTACTCACATGTCCACACTTAGCTGCACAGGCGGCTGGGAAATGTGTTATTCTGGCACTGGAAGATGTAATAGGTCTCTGCCACAACTCTTATTCCTAGCCTAGAGATTTGTTCACCTTGGAATTTTCTATTTTATAGGCCTAGGGGAGGAGGACGCATCCACATTCCACATCCACATCCCCTCCCAGAGGAGATCTCTTGGACTCCCTACTCACTTGTCCCCATCCTTGGGAAAGTTCTCTAGGGATTCCTGTGGGCAGGGAAGGGGCAGCCAGGGCACAAGCAGAGAAGAAAAGTTAGCTTGGAGTGGAGGAGGAGGAGATGAGGAGAGGCTACCTCACTTCACTCTCCAACTGGAAGCAGACCCTTTGGAGTTTAGGACAAGTGGAGAGGAAAGTTGAAGCTGTATGCTCTGTAGAGAGAAGTGGTGGCCTGAAGGTATATAGGAGAGGATTCAGAGAGTGGCTTGGGTCCTGACTTTGAGGGTGAAGAAAGAACATCTTGATTTGTTACATCTGAGGCCTTTTACTTCATGCCCTCTTCAACTTCCATGGTGGCTCCCACTTTTACTACCAGTCTCTGCTGCCCTGATGTAGCAAAGAGGCCTCTTGGTACAGAGGAAAGATGACTGGACCAGCAGTCAGGAGACTTGATCCTTATCAGTTCAACTCTTTACTGTTGTTGTTGTTGTTGTTAAGTGCCGTCAAGTCGTTTCCGACTCATGCGACCCCATGCACAGCAGAACAAAACACTGACCTATCCCGCGCCAACCCCACAATCCCTGCTATACTTGAGCTCATCATTGCAGCCACCATATCAATCCATCTCGTTGAAGGCCTCCCCCTCTTTCGT
>NW_006921618.1:5519468-5520103 GCF_000298275.1 Orycteropus afer afer | reverse complement strand
TCAGGCTCCGCGACCTAGATCTTGGAGCATCACAGAAACATTCACACAACTTCTCAGTCAGACGCAGACAGGTTACAACAGAACTAATTTAAATCGTTTGGTAGTAGGCACTGGTTCATTGCTTAGAGTTAAAAAAATGAAAATGGCCCACAGGATGGAGGACAACAGAGTACAAAATGTATGTCCTCTGGTGGGCATTGAGTAAAGGGTAAGATGTGACTTACCGGGGGTGGATGCAGGGGGGCCGGAATTCCCTGGTCCGGAGGGAAGAGGGAGAAGGGGAGTAAGAATTCCCTGGAGTTCTACTCCTCTTCCCGGGTTTCAGCACCAAATGTAAGGCCACAGTAAGGAAAAGAGGATGCACAAAAGTGAGGTTAAAGAGAAGTTTTTATCCTGAGTTTCCGGGTGAGGTTTACGGGTCCCGGAGAGGGGCCCGGGCGAGGTTCACGGGTCCCTGAGAGGGGCCCGGGAAGTCGCACTGCTTGGTCGGGGAGGGGAGGGTTTATAGTCTTGTGGAGGACCTAAGCGGGGACTCCAATCAGCTGTTAGTATGGGTCTGCACTTAATTAGCATGAGGGGGCTTCACAAGAGGAAGTTTGCCACTGCATGGGACTTTCCAGTCTGGGTGGGTTCTG
>NW_006921618.1:5500539-5518848 GCF_000298275.1 Orycteropus afer afer | reverse complement strand
GTCTCTCCTCACCTGTAAGCCTGGGGCTCAAGGCTTTTATCCCTTCCCTGCTCTTCCGGCCTGCTACTCTGGCATCCCTGCGTTGTCTCTCCTCACCTGTAAGCCTGGGGCTCAAGGCTTTTATCCCCTTCCCTGCTCTTCCGGCCTGCTACTCTGGCGTCCCTGCATTGTCTCTCCTCCATGAACCTCTTTACTAAGTACCTACTATGTGTCAGGCACTGTCTTGCGTGATAACCAAGCAGGCAAAGTGTCTGTATCATGGAACTTCCATTCTAATGGGGGAGATGGCTAATGAAAAAGTAAATAAATGCATGATCAAGATACTATCAGATGATGACCAAACCCAAAAACCAGTTGAATAGATTTCAACTCATGGCAACCCTATGTGGGTTAGAGTAGAACTGCTCCTTAGGGTTTTAATGGCTGTGGTCTATCAGAAGTAGATTTTCTTCTGAGGTACCTTTGGATGATTTGAATAGCCAACCTTTCAGTTAGTAGCTAAGTGCCTAACCATATGTACTACCTAAGGACAATGACAACAAACAGGATCACAGGATAGACAATGGCTAAGAAGGGTGGATATTAGTTGGCGTGTGGGGGAGGAAGGGTGAAAACAAGGGAAGGCCTCTCTGAAGAGGTAACATTTGAGCTAAGAACGATGTGTGAGAAGGAGAGAGCCATGGAAAAATCTGAGGGATGTGTAGTCTTGGCAGAAGGAATGGAAGTGCAAAGGCTCCGAGGCAGAAATGAGCTTGGAATAGGAAAGAGGGACACAGGGAAAAGGTAACCACAGAGAGGATGTGGGAAGCGAGCTGTTACATTATGGGATTGCAATCAGTGTCATGAAACAAAATGTGTATGAACTGCTGAATGGAAAACTAATTGCTCTGTAAACTTTCACCCAAATCATAATTTAAAAAGGAAAGAGAAAAACTGAGCTTGGAGTATTTGGGGAAATGTGACTGAGCAGCAGGAGGAATGGTATTAAACGAGCTTTCTTTGCCATTAGGACTTGAGTACATTCCATCCCCATCCTGTCACTTGACCCCTAAAATTTGGACATTAGTGAGTTTAAATAAACCTTTTTTTAAAATTTTTTTATTGTGATTTGGGTGAAGATTTACAGAGCAAACTCACTTTCCATACAGCAGTTCACATATACCTTGTCTCATGTCATTGACCACGGTTTACCACAATGCAACAACTCCCCTCCCACTTTCTCCCCATAGTTACCTCTTCCTAGTGTCCATCCCTCCATACACTCCTGCCCCCTGAACTCTCTCCCTGTGCTTAAGCAGCCCTTCTTTCTCCATGATTGTTCTCTCCAAGGAGTGTATCTACTTGAGGTAAATGTTTAACTCATATGCCTGTATTTTGTTTGGTTGGAAACCACAGGTATGGGTTCAATTCCAGACCTGAAGGACAGCTAGGGCCCATAGTCTCAGTGGTTCCACCAGGCTCTATCAGACCAGCAAACCTGATCTCCACCATTTTTTTTTCTTTTTTATCCAAATGATTTTGAGTTTTGTTCCACATTGTTCTCCCTTTCTATACAGGATCTCCTACATTGATCCCCTTTCAAGTGGATGACAGTGGTAGCTGGCCGCCATCTAGTTCTTCTGGTCTAATAGTTGTATAGGCTGCAGATCGGATGGTGTACCAGTCACTAGGACTAATTGTTTCCATGAATTTTGGTTTTCTTCATTCTTCTTTGCTCTGGACAAGGAGAGACCCATAGTTGCATCTAGATGGCAGCTTGAAACCTATTTCTACTTTCATATTAACAGGCTTTGTACAGAGGATGGGTCACTGGTCTGAGAGTGAGGGGACCTAAGTTCTGACCGGGCTCTTCCAGCAGCAAGTTGTGTGACCTGGGACAATTTCCCTTTCTTATCTATAGTCCAGGAGACTGGACCACAGGTTCTAACAGCCCTTCCAGGTGAGACATCCCAGAACCAGGAATTCATCTAAACTCTTCTTGATCCAACACGTTTTAAACCCATATGTCGGTAAGCTCAGCCTCTCTGTCTGCTCCTTCTTGTAAGAGGCATGGTCTGGAGCTTTGCATCCAGCAGCATTTATCAGATGCTTTTTAAAAATGGAAGACAGCCTGAACATACGTTAACAAGGGGTGTTCAAATAAATGATGCAGCTATTAAAAAAAGAGTGAGTTACTTTTAAATCCTTCACCTGGAGGGAAAGGCATGATGTAAGTGAGAATAAAGCTAGTTGCAGAATCACGTGTCAGACAATGCTTCCATTTTTGTGGAAGCAATAACAAAACCTCTGTCTACATGCATGTGGGCGCGTTCATGTTCACATGAGTTTGGAGAAAGGTAAGGTAGGATAAACCCCAGGCTGTGTGAGTAGTGACCTAGGAGTCTGTGTGTGCTGAGGGCATAGGCAAGGGGGGAATGGAGAGGGACTGGGGGAAAGGTACAAATTTTTTTCTTATATCTTTGTTGTTTCATTGGTTTCAAAGGAAAACAAATGGCTCTTATAATCTTGGAAGGAGAACTAAATACATCTCTAGGGTGCCAAGGAGTCCAGGGGTGGTGCAAACAGTAATGCACTCAACTACTAACCAAAAGGTTGGTGGTTCAAACCCATCAAGAGGTGCTTTGGAAGAAAGCCTTGACGAACTGCTTCTGAAAGGTTACAGCTTTGAAAATCCTCTAGAGCATAGTTCTACTCTGAAACACATATGAATCAGAATCAACCCAACAGCAACTGGTTTCCCAGGGTGCCATAACACAAAGGGACACATCCTTGCAGACATCCACTTACCACTGACAGCATGCATGGGTCCCAGGCAAAGCTTAACCCATGGTAGTTGTCCCCACGTGTGCTTCCCCTAAGGAAAGCAGCAGACTTCCCAGGGCCCACCCCATCTCTGGGCCTGCATTTCAATGGGATTTTGGTGGAGAGATTGAAGAAATGCAAGATGCTGGGGACTGAGGTGGTGGAGAGAAATGGGAGTGGGCAGTGTTCACTTTGATCTTATTGGCTTGTTCCTGCTCTCCTCCCTGCCTGCATTTCAAAGGCAGCTGAGTGATACATACGCAGCCAGCTCTGGCTCTTCCAGAGGCAGAGAGGATGCTCTGCAACTGTCCAGGGCCTGCGGAGACAGACGAGATCATAGACGAGATTATCACAGGAGAAGCACATGTTACAGCCTGCTCTTTCCTGTCCCTGCTTTAGAGCTTCAGAAGTAGCTCAGGCTGCAAGGGTCTCCCAGGGCCTCCTGGGGGCTTTCTCTGTCTCCAGATGGGGCTGCACCACTCACCCTCAAGTCTGTCAGAGAGTGGGGAGGAGCTCATTGTTTGTGCGCCTGGGCCTCCCTGGCAGGCTGCTTTCTGGCCTTGCCATTCTTCCCTTCAGGAAATCCCCACAAATAGTTGTTTTAAACCCCCTTGTTGCAGATTCTGCTCATTTCCCCTGCAGGGAGGAGGGTAAAATAGTGTGGACTCCATCCTGCAGAGAGGAGCCCTTTGGCCTGAGGTGCTTCTGAATTGCAGCTTTGTCTTAGCACCAGTGAAGACTAATCACACCCTAGACCCTTTATGACTCTAATCAGAGCCCTCAGGGATCCATCCCATTCACCTGGCCCATGAGAACAACTTTCTGAGCAGGAAGAGAAGAAACAGGAGATTTGGAGCAGTCAGGTGACTTGCCCAAATACCAGAGCAATTAAGGGCAGTTTCAGGCCCAAAAGTCAGTCTGCTCAATCCACACACCATTGTTGGAAGCACTCCTTCTCCAGTGAGGGCCCCTAAGAGATTGGCTTGCCAGTGTCAATTGCCATCAAGTCATTCAAACTCATGGCAACCCCAAGTGTGTCACAGCAGAATTGTGTTTCATAGGGTTTCAATGGCTTAAGCGTGTGGGTGCTAACCAAAAGGTTAGTGGTTCAAACACACCAGCAGCTCCATGGGAGAACGATATGGTAGGCTGCTTCCATACAGATTACAGCCTTGGAAACCATATGGGGCAGTTATCTTTCCTATAGGGTTGCTAAGCCAGTATCAACTCCATGACAGTGGGTATGGGTTTTTTGGAAGTAGATCGTCAGATGTTTCCTTCAAGTCACCTCTTGGAGGACTCGAACCTCCAACCTTTTGATTAGAGCTGAGCAGGGTCTCTAGAAATTGGCTTATTAGGCCAAATTTATAACTTGTGAGCCCACTCCTCAGTCACAGCTGAGTGGATCAGCATGGACTTATGATCTGGGGCCACCACCAGATGGTGAGGCTACACCAATCCAGAGGCTTTGGTTAGATTGGACATAGAGTCAGGGTCAGAACCATGTGCTGATCAAAGGTGGGGATGAGAGGCAGGGGGTAGAAAGGTGCTATGAACAGAGAAGGAAGTCAGTCCACAGAGAGAATGGGTAGATGTTCTAAGGGCAGCCAGCGTGGAAGACCAGGTAACCTTAGAGAGAAAGAGGGCCTGGTGACTTCTGACTCCTACATTGTGGCCTACCACTAGGGTCTGTGCCAGACCCAGAAGCCTTTCGACGATCCCTTTTGCCAGAGCTGGTGACCTGATGAGAACAGCCATGATGAGACCATGGTTCTCCCAGACATGAGGGATAGGAAGCCCAATGCAGTGTAGACCAAGCAAAAAAAAAAAATATTGTCTCAAAAACCCAACTGCCATTGAGTCAATTCTGACTCATTGTGACCCTATAAAACAGAGTAAAACTGCCCCATAGGGTTTTGTTATGGAAGCAGACTGCTTTGTCTTTCTCCCATGGAGCAGCTGGTGGACTAGAACCACCACCCTTTCGGTTAACAGCCAAATGCCTTAACCACTGCACCACTCAAGAACTGAAAACCCCAGGGAAAGATCTGAGCAGACCTGGTGGGACCCAAGAGCTCTAGTAATGGCATGGGGCTTGGTTTTCTTCTCTCCTGATCTTGTTCTGCTTTTCACTGTGTTGATCTCCTTCTCAAGTGATCTCTCTCATCATGGTGACAAGATGGTGGCCAGTCATATCAGGCATACCCCCACCCTCTCAGCAACTCCAGAAGAATTTCCCAACAGTCTCAACAAAAGCCCCAGACCTAAGTCCCACCGGCTCTGATCACGTTACGTTGCCATGCCTACACTGATCTCTGTGGCTGAGCAGCTGGATGTTCTGATTGTCAGGCCTGGATCCCATGTCCTCCTCCAGAGCCCACGTGGAGTCAGCTCCAGTGGAACCCCAAAGACTCAGAGTAGGGAATGAGTGGTTTCACAAGGACCATCAGGGTACTGGGTCACAAGAAGGATGTGTTAGTTAGGGTAAGCTACCTGCTATAATAAATAACCCCCAAATGCCAGTGTCTTAACACAGCAGCATGTTATTTCTTATTCCCATCAGTGTTAAGGTGGAGCTCTACTTCATGTGGTTGTTCTTTAGGGACTCGGGCTGGTGGAGGCTTGACCATCTTCTTCTACATCTTCAACATGTAGCTTCCAAGGACACCTTGGATGATGACATCTAGCATGTAGGCAAGAGGATCAAGCAAAAGTCATGTTTTCTATGGGCCAGGCCTGGGAGTGGACACATGACTACTACTCAATTCTATTGGCCAGTTACATGACCATACTTAAGTGCAGAGAAGACTTGGAGATAGAGTCAAGTGCCCAGGAGGATGAGGAAGCAGTCTCCACTATAAAGGAGAACTATCAAAAACAAGACAGTCTAGCACCCAAGCTGTCCAATCTAGCCCAACTCCTTTTTGTCAAAGGATCTTAGCATGCCACAGTAGTGGCACAGTCTTTGCAGCTGAGCTCTCCTTTTTGATGGCTTGGACTTCAGTTTCCCCTCAGATCCTTGCCTTCCAGCCTCCTTCTGACTCTGAATTGAGTGGGGATGCAGCTCAGTGATGCTGGCTCAGCGGACAAGCCCAAATGTGCTCTGAGGCAGGAGGCAGTGGGCAAAGGTCCAGAGGACATTTCTGGCTCAGAGACTTCCCAGATCTGCACACCAACCCCCTCAGTCCTTCTCAGCTACTGTTTGCTGGGGATAGAATGGTACCCAAGCCAACATCATCTTCCTCTTCTCCTTAGATTGTAGCTAAGGGCAAGCTAAGGGACCAGGAAGGGAAGCTCATTGTGAAGGTTAATTTTATGTGTCCATTGTAGCCACTGGCTACAGTGTCCAGTTGTTTGGTCAAACACTGGTCTAGATGTTTCTGTTAAGGTATTTTGTAGATGTGATTAACATTTACAACAAGTTGACATTAAGGAAAGATATTACCCTTGATAATGAGGGTAGGCCTCATTCAATCAGTTGAAGACTATAAGAGGAAAAATTGAGATTTCCCAAAGAAGAATGACTTCTTTCTCAAGACTAACATAGAAATCCTGCTTGAGTATCTAGTCTGCTGACCTGCCTGATGGATTTCAGACTTGCCAACCCCCACAATCATGTCAGCCAATTCCTTGAAATCAATCAATATCTACCTACCTACCTACCTTCCTAGCTAGCTACCTACCTACCTATCTACCTAGCTACCCATCTATCTATCCAGCCATCCAGCTATCCTTCTGGTTCTGCTTCTCTGCAGAACTGTGACCAATGCACTCATAAAGGAATGACATTCCAGCTCTCCGCAGACTGTGGCTGGAAAGGTGTGTATGAACATGCAGCGACTAATCGTTCATTCATTTATTCACTTCTGAGTGCTTACTATATGCCTGGCCTCTTGCTGGGAATTAAGGTAAAACAGATATATAAGAAGTATAAACTACTGGCTCTGATCTAGTGTTAAAGCAATCACACTCACATAGGTTGAACAACATAAGACAAATTGAAGTTGAATTTTCTACCATGGTTTGGAGATGAATGGGACTTCAGGCTAGTAGCCACCCTGGGGCAATGTATAAACAGCGTATTTAGTGTCTCAGAGACCAGGCATCTGATCTCCTGATCCCAGAGCTGCCAGTTTGGGGAGCTCCAGGTAAAATGACAGACTGGGAAGACTGTCACAAGAGCAGCTGCTACCACTTATTGAATGCATCAGGCTTATGCTAAATGAATGATCCAGATGCAATGTCTTCCATTCATGATGACCATGTAAGATCCAGACTCACTTATTCCTATTTTTACAGATGGAAAACCAAGGCTCCAGAAACCTCCAGAAACCTGCTGAAAGTTATACAGCCATTAAGTAGTAGCGTTGGGGCTGGCATCCAGGCCTGTCTGATGCCAAAGCCCAGGTTTACCATCTATGGGTTAACTTAGAAACTGTATGTATCCAATGGTCCTCCCATCACCCACTCTGAGTCTGCAAATTCCAGCCAGTGCATCTGGAAGGTAGCTGGTTCTTGCTGTTTAGCTGCGCAGGCTGCCCTGTACGTTGAGTGTCAGCTCATGCTGGGGGCTGGACTAGAGAGTACAAGGGCCTCATCCTGGGGCTTCAGAACTTGGAGCAGACCCCAGAGACCAAGACTTTTCCCGTCCCATGGCTTCATCTCCTAGACTGCTGATTTCCTCCTCACAGCAACCGTCCCCCTGAACAGGGCGTCTCAGGACATTTCTCCTTCAGCATCTCAGGCAGAAGCTTGACAGAAGGAATGCTTCTCCACCCACTTGGTTTCCTCTCTATGATGATGACTCTTCCATCTGGCTCATTCATTCACATCTTCATTCAGTAAATTATTAAGGCACACCAACTGTCTGCCCTGATTGCATAATGTACTAGAAGGTGCTGGGACATGAAGAAGGACAGTGTTACGGATTCAATCGTGTCCCCCCAACATATATATTGGAATCCTAACTCCATACCTGTGGAAAACACCCTTAGGTGGCACAGTTTGTGCTTCACTACTAACCTAAAGGTTGGTGGTTCTAACTGTCCCAGAGGTGCTGCAGAAGAAAGGCCTGGTGATCTCCTAGTGATCTGTTTACATAAAGGGTTACAACCAAAAACCTCTGTGGAGCAGTTCTATTCTGTAACACATGGGGGCGCTATGAGTCAGGATCAATTTGATGGCAAAGGGTTGGGTTTGGTTTATACCTACAGATGTAATCCTATTTGGGAACAGGGTTCTCTATGTTATGTTAATGAAGCCACATCAGTATAGGGAGTGTCCTAAACCTAATCGCTTCGAAGTGACATAAAAGCAGCATAGACACAGAGACATACAAGCCAGCACACACAAGGGGAAGACAGATGCCACATCACGTGATGATGGCCAAGGAACTGAGGCATGCTGAAAGACACAAGGTCCTTCCCCCAGAGCCAACAGGACAGAGTTTTCCCCTAGAGTTGGTGCCCTGAATACCCACTTCTAGCCTTCTGGACTGTGAGAAAACGTCTGTTTTTTCAAAGCCACTCACCTCTGGTAGTTTTGGTCCGGCAGCACTAAGAAAGTAAGATGGTGAGTAGGAGAGAAAAGACACTGATACAAAGGAGAGTGATCCTAGTCTCATGAGATGAGGGCCACCAGAGAAGCAGAGACCAAGTTCTATGTGGGTCTGAGGTGGAGAGGTCATCCCAGATTTGGAGGCAGGTGGGAGAGGGAATGTGCATTAAGGAAAGCTTGGAGGAGGTGGCTATTGAGCCTGGCCTGCGAGAAAAGGTTCTTGTTGTTTCGCTACCGTGAAGTCAGCCTCGATACCTGCACAATGGGATCAGAGTGTTGTGATCCATAGGATTTTCGTTGGCTGATTTTTGGAAGTAGATCACCAGGCCTTTCTCCCCCGTCTGTCATAGTCTGGAAGCTCTGCTGAAACCTGTTCAGCATCACAGCAATGAACAAACCTCCACCGACAGACAGTGGTGGCTGCACTTGAGGTGCATTGGCTGGGCAGGGGCTTGAAAATGTGTAGCCAAAGAAGATAGCATTCCAGGTAGAACTGGGAACTCATGGGTGACATATGGGAAACAGGGAGCACATGGCAAAGTTGCCGATGGAAGATGAGCAGTGCAGAATAAGGATGGCATTGGCAGGCTAGGCCAGCTGACTTCATCTTGTGAGGTATGTGCTGTGATGTTACATCTCATTGGTCACAGCCCAGCCATGTTGGGGTGGGATGAGAGATGGAAATAAGGCCCCAGAAAGCCCTGGAAGATGATGATCCCTGAGTTGCTGGCCCCAAAGACACATTCCCCTCACTGTCCTTGGCTGCCTGTTGCTCTGGAAACCCCTCCCTTGCCATATCTGAGAATCCCTTACCCATTCTATTCCTTCTGAGGCCTAGTTGGCCCATCCAGACCTTAGACACAGAAAGCACTAGGGCTGGAAGGGAATGTGAGTGACCATCTCATCCAGTGATTTCTACTTTAAAAGTATAATCTGCAGAATCCTATCTTAGTTATCTAGTGCTGCTATAACAAAAATACCACAAGTGGATGGCCTTAACTAACAGAAATTTATTCTCTCATAGTTTAGGAGGCTAGAAGTACAAATTCAGACTGCCAGCTCTAGGCAAAGGCTTTCTCTCTGTTGGCTTTGGAGGAAGGTCCTTGTCTCCTTCCAGTGTCTGTGGGTCTGATGTGCCTTGGAGATCTCCATGTGTCTTGGCATCAGTCTTCCCGTGGGCCTAGGAAGCTCTCAGCACAGGGACCCCAGGTCCAAAGGATGCACTCTGTTCTTGGCTCTTCTTTCCTGGTGGTAGTCAGGTCCCTTTCTTTCTCTTCTCTTACAAGATAAAACAAGGTGACATAGGCCACACCCCAGGGAAACTCCCTTCATTAGATCTGGACTATAACCTCAGTAAGGGTGTTGCATCCCTCTCTAATCCCTTTACTGATCTGATGTGATTGGCTGATCACATCAGAGCATATCGTGGGGGATAATCACATCATTACATTACTGCTAAATCACTGAGAATCATGGCCCAGCCAAGCTGACATGTATTTTTTGAGGGACACAATTCAATCCATGACAAATCCCATTATTCAAATGGAATCATGGAAACCCTGAATAGAAAACAGATGCGTTGTTTCAGTTAAAGCTAGGTGAGGGCCTCCCCACTCCATCTCCCCATCTCTCCCCACAGCAGCTCCTAGGGCACTCCAGAAAACTAGGACTAGGAGGAACAGGATTTGAAAACCTCTGATCCACCCCTCGTCCACTCTCACTTTAGGGGTGAGGAATCTGATGCCTGGGAATGAGATGCAGGGGTGGCCAGATGGCCTAATCACTGGTCAGGGCTCTACCTTGTGCCTAGGGTCAGAGGAGAAGGCAAAGTAGGTACAGAGGTGAAGGTGGGTGTGGCGCCCCAGGACACATCCCTCCCTCCCTGGGGTAGTAATTTGTCCCCAGGTCTGGTGACTGGAGGAGCCCCAACACCCCACTCAGGGGCCTGTTGGAAGCTATTGCTGGTTTGTCTTGCCTGTGGCTTATCTCACCCACAACCCACTGGACAGGGAAGTTGGGCCAGGTCCTCCCTTGCCATTCACATAGAAAATGGAGCTGAGGCCAGTCAACAGCTTGTGACCAGAGGTGGGCCAGCCTTACTCTCCCAGGGAGGGTGGAGGACTGGAAGGAGCATGGAAATCCTGTGACAACAGTTAGACCTCTTCCAGCCCTGCTGGAAAATGGGTGTTCTTCACATATATCCTGGGCATTTTATTAGTTACCACAGCGTTTTTCACAGACATGATTCTGTTTAGTTCTCACAATCACCCTGTGAAGTGGATATTATGATTCCTGTCTTGCGGTTAATATAAGTGAGACTCCAAGAGGCTAAAGGACTTGCCCAATATCACACAGCTGGTAAGAGGCAGAGAGAGTTCTCTCAGCCAGGTTTTCTACTCCAGGTCTAGAGGCATAATAGTGTGCGTCAGCAAAGAGGAAGGCTGTACGTGTGTATGTGTGTATCTGTGTGTGTGCATGTGTATGTCAGTGTGTGTGTGTGTGTGTCTACATTTTGTGAAAATGCTAGAGAAGGATTAGGGGTGAGGCTGTGGGCATGCCTGTGAATTATTACACAGTAACTTCTCCTTTAATTATATGCATCTCACTTGAATGTAAGATCCACAAGGGAGGGATTGTTGTACCCCTGTGCCTAGGACAGTGACTGTCACACTGCAGGAGCTTCATAATTATCCGCTGCATGAAAGGATCCAAGGAGGCATGCCTGTGACCTTGGTTCTGGGTGAGGCTGTCTCAGCTATGTACCATAGAAACTGATTTGCAGCCCACCCACCTCCCCTAAGTCTGGTATCTTCCCACTTCCCACTTTCCTTCTGCAAACAAGGATAAACACCAATAAACCACCTGGCAACGTGTAAGAGGGGGAGCTGTGAGCATGCAGGTTTCCCCTTGCCCAGTGGGTCCTCTAATGAGGACTATGCTATGTGGTGTTGACCCTAGCATTCCCCCTACAAGACCCCTGGCCCTGCTGTTTTGGCAGCTCCGGGAAACAGAACAATTGTGATCGCTGGTGATTGCAGAGGCCTTATGTCTGGATAAGTCTGGGATCAGTGCCCAGCTCAGCAAATGAATACAGAAGATATTGGAGCTCAAGACTCAGTCATAAAGGTCTGCATAGATTTCTCCAGTTCCTTTGAAAGAAACCTCTCCTTTATAGCCTGCCTCTCTTTCATCCCTGAGGGGACACACGGTCTATGCCACATGCTTTGACACATCCATGAAACTACTCAGAGATGCATGGCTCATGAGATGCCCCACTCAGTACCCTCTCCCTGCCAAAGGTCCCAGAAACACCTGCATGTGAGTGTCGCCTATACAGACATTCAGGGAGCCTGAAGCAGTCCGAGCAGGGCTTGGCAATGCATACGATTTTCAATGAGGCATATGCTATGGCTGCCTCTTCTGACATTCAGGGGACAGCTTCCTGGAACCACTCTTATCCTAATAGTTGGCTCTGGCTATTAAAAAGAGCCATTTTCTGGGGTCTTCTGCCTTTTTGGGTTCTGATGACAATCTTTTCACCCCCAGATGGGTTTAGTTGCCCATCCAGGCCCTCAAGCCTGGCATCAAACACAACACAGGAATGGTGACAGGGCTGAAAAGGCAGGTCTACTTTATTTACAATGATCAGTTGGTGACACATAGATCTTTGGGCTTTGTGTGGCCTTGTTGAGACACACCTGGGAGGGCCCCAGTACCTCTGCTGGGTTAACACATCCTCCTTCCTCCTATGAGGATCCAGCTGCTAGGGCCCTCCTGCTTTGGCAAGCCTTGACTTGGGGGCATGTGATTTCTGGGTAATCAGTGCCTTATGCACCTGCCAAAGGTTCTCCTTACCTCCTTCAGAGGTCATGTCTTGGTCCTGGTTGTGGGCCACCTAGTGAGGGACCACACACATCTGTTTGCAGAAAGATGGGATAAGTGAGGAGTCCCATGGGGTTGCAAAGTGCTAGTTGGGAAGACAGAGGCTTGGACAGCTGCCTGGTTAAAGAGCTGTTACCTGGCTTTAACCTGGTCTTCTGAACGATGGTAAGACCATCCCAGCACCTCCAAAGGCAGAGCAGTGAAGCCACAATCTTCCAAGGGGTAGAGAGGCCAGGCTTAGTGCCTACTGCTTTCCTGTCTGTATGGTGGGAAACTCTGTAGTTCTCAGAATGGGCTGGGCCTCAATTCTTCAGGGCCACTTGATTCTTTCCATTCAAGAATGCCTCTTATCCAAGGAAGGGTCACTCTCATCCCAGTGGGAGAGGCTGGGGGACCAAGGGCAGGGTCCATCTGGGCCAGGGTCCAAGCTCTCCCCCTGGATTTCTGGAAACTTCTCACCCCTTCTCATCAGAAGATGTTTTGGGAGGGAATGGGGTGGTCTGTGGGCAGAGACTTGGTGTAAAGCTAGGAGGCAGGCCCCCGTTGGAGGGCCAGAGGAAACTCCGGATGGGGAGAGGGGTGAACTCTCAACACTGCCCTCTTCTTCCCCCACCACCAGTAATCAAGGACTTATAAAGTGCCACCCTGAGCCAGGATGAGGCGGGGCAGCAGGAACCTTGCCGAATGGGGCGCGCTGGCGGTGCGGACAACAACAGAGACCACAATGGGGACTAGGGTTGCGGGGAGCCGGGGGGAGCCGAAGCGAGGCTGGGGTTGGAGGCTAAAAGTCTGGCTGGCCAGGTCCGGGGCCGCTAATCCTGCCTCCTCGGCTCTCAGCGTGCCTGACCCGACCGCTCCCTGGAGCCGGCCCTCCAGCGGCGGGGCTGCGTGGATGGTGGAGGAGCCGGGGCACCCCGCAGGCTGCACGTCCTCAGCTCCCTGGCCAGGCTGAGCACCTCCGACCGCTCTCGCTGAGGGGCTCCTCCCTCGCGCTCCTGAGCCTCCTCATCCTCTTCCTCGTCCTCCTCCTGAATACTACTGAGACGCGGCGCCCCGCGGCCTCGCTCGGCTGGCGGCGGCCGGTAGGCGCACTTGGCGTTGAGCAGGCGACGCAATGGGGCGCGGGGCACAGAAGAGGCTGCGCCCCCGGCGCGGAGGTGCTGCTGGCGCACGTGGCGTGCGTCGCTCTGGCGCTGCAGGCGCTTGAAGTCGCTGAAGGCCGCCAGCGCGGTCTGGCGGAGCAGGCGGGCCAGGGTGCGCGCCTTGTGCGCCCGCGCCAGCAGCACGGCGTGACAGCGCAGTACCACAGCCTTGTGGCGCGCCTGGTGGCGGTACACCCAGGCGAAGACCCGGGGGTAGCGTCCATCCGCCGTGCAATAGGTTATGCGCGGCAGCAGGTAGGCGTGCGCCGGCCTCCGGGCTCCGGAGCCCCCCGAGGCGCCGCGTTCGCACGGCTGCATGCGGATGCCGTGAGGCCCCATCGTCAGCTTCATTTTGGTACCCCCGCCCGGCCCGCAGCGCGCCCAGATTTTGCCCACGGCGTCGTCGGTGCAGCCCTCGCCCTTGGCGTGCAGGGTGACGGCGTTGCCCAAGTACCACACGGTGTAGGTCGGGTCCTCCTTGTTGAGCTCCACTTTCTGGCGCCGGCTGCGGAACACGCGGCCCAGGCGTTCAAGCGGCCAGTCGGGCAGCAGGTCCGGACAGGAGCGCAGGAAGCTGGAGAGCAGCGACGTGTAGGCGAGCCCCGGGCTCAGGCTTTTCGCCTTGCACTTGGCCTCGTCCTCCACAAGCACAAATTTGTTTCGTCTCCAGGGCAGCATCGCGGCGGTGGCGGCCGAAGGGGCTGGGTGCGCGAGGGCTTCACGGGCGTCTTGCTCCGGGGAGGGGAGGGCGCTCAGAAGACCGCAGCCTGGGGGTCGCGAGAAGCTGGGAGGCGCCGCAGACAGTCGGTGCCCGGAGATGCCCAGTGCCAGGCGGGGATGGCTTCGCAGATGCCCGGTGCCCAGGCGGCTAGCAGCCGAGATACCCGGGCGGCGGCCGCTCGGCCGGCAACAGCTTTTCCCGGGAGTCGCTCCAGTTGTGCAGGAAGCTAGGACAGGCAGGGGTTGGGGGTAATGGAGGCGCCCCCCAGGCCCAAACAGGGGGGATCCCGCGGTCCCCGCCGCCCGGATTTCGGCGGCAGGGCGGGAGCCGGGGCTGGCGGCCGCTCGGTGGAATAGACCGAGAGCGCGCGGCTGTGTTGGGGACTCCTTCAGGCGTCGCGACTCCCCCTCCCCCGGCTGCCTACATCACCGGGCGGGACCGCTAGCTCTCTTGTTCCTCCCCTCGCCCTCCTCTGCCCCCTCCCTCGCGCAGGCTAGCTCTGCTCCTCACCCGGGACCCAGCACAGGCGCTGTGGAACGGGTTTAATATTATTATTATTTTTCTTTTTTGAGGCGGGGTGAGGGTGGAGGAGCAGGCGTTAAGGGCGTAGGAGTCTCCTGAAATGTTCCGGAGGACTTTGCCAATGCAAATTTCTCCAGCCTCACTGGGGGTCTTTAATCGCCCCTTGGCGCACTCGGGATCTCCTTCCTCTCTCTTTAGGATTCTTGTGGCCCCTCACCTATAATATACCCTTGCCCACCCCCGCCCCCATCTCTGAGAATGATTTTGGGTGGGCTCCTGATGGGGTGGGCAAGTTTGAGGCTTTAGGGCCTGGCACGCTTTGCCTCCTGTATGCACAGTAGAAAGGCAGCTGAGGTGGCCAAGCAGTGCTGTGGAAAAGTACTGTGAAGCTTCTCCCAGGTTCTCCAAGGTCGTGGGCCAGGCGGCTGTCTGTGCCTGAGCTGGGAGACCAGCCACTGCTCTAGCAGCTGGCAGTGTCCCTTGCCTGGACTGAAGCAGGGAACTCTTGGAGGGTTGAGGAACCTTTCAGAGCAGCTCTGGGTCTGTGGGAGTTGTGAGTGGAAAGCACCTTTGAGTCAAAGGGCAGCCTCCCGGGCTGTTTGAGGATTAAATAGGTAACAGTGCTGTTTGTAAGCTTCTGGTGTGTTCTTGGCACATCTTAGGTGTTTTGCATTCATTATCTCATTTGATCCTTAGGACAGCTCAGATTTAGTTAAGTGATTTACCCAAAGTCACAGGACTGGTCCCCAAGGCTCCACTCAGTGTGGGAGACCCCTGAGCCCTATGAGTCCTTGAACAGGAACATGCCACTTTTGGATGGGGCAATCTTCATCCTCCCCTGGAAGCCCTTGGCCTAATGGGGAGGGGCATGGCCCTTGATGGGGAGGGGTTCGGGTATACTGGGAGAGACACTTGTTACCAGGTATGGGAACACAACTCCACCTTTCAGAATTTGTTAAGCCACAGCTCCCTAGAATCCTGGGACCGCTCTGATGTGGAGCAAGGAGACTCAGCATCTTGGGTTTTCCCAGAGCCAATACCCAACCTCTTTCCTTGACTTCCAAACAGATCATCTGGGTACTCTGTTGATCAGGGATGAGCCCAGGTCTGGATTGGGGCTGAATGTGGAGCCTTGAGACTTGGGCCAGGGCAGACCAAACCCTGTGACTTCTGAGGGGGGGCAGTGGGAAGATAGTGTTCTGTGGCTGATAGACAACATTCAGAGCCCGCCAGCAAGAATGGTGAGTGCTGGGTTCAGAATCCTCTAGGGAATAAAAGTAAAATAACAAACCACAATAATGCTGTGTCACTGAATGCTCCTAAAATGACGTGCAAATAAAGAACAGGAAATTACTTAGAATTGCAGAATCTTAGCTCTAGAGGAGGCCTCACAGATTATCTGGTCCACTGCAGCCAAATGGAAGTGTCTTTATTGCCTTTTGCTGATTATTAAAGTACCACATGCTTGTAAAAATCCACATGAGAAATACATAGAAATCTCTTGCTGTTCTCATCCCATAGATGTGGCCTCATTTCCAGATGAGAGAGCAGGCTCTGGGAAGCAGGTGATTATTCTAGTGATTTTCATGGTGCCAGACTTGCCAGGGGAGACATTAAATCAACTAAGTCCCTTTGTAGAAAGGACTACATCTGGTTTTTGACTTGAAAGCAGTGCAGTTAAACATTCTGCCATCTCCTGCCTTGGATCTCCTGGGTTCACCCTCTGGATTTTGCTGTGTTGGGGTTCCCCTCCCACCAAATGGCAGGGGGCTAGTGGGAGTGGCCAGAGGCAAAGTCTCAGTTTACAAGGCTGAGATAAGCCCAAACTCTTGTTCAAAGGTTCAGCCTCCTTAAAAAAGCAAAACACCAAACCCACTGCCATCCATCAAGTTGAATCCGACTCATAGCAACCCCTCCTTGGGTTTCCGAGGCACTATCACTACAGAAGTAGATTGCCCAACCTTCCTTCCGAGGAGTGGCTGGTGGGTTTGAACTGCCAGCCTTCTGGTTGGCAGTCAAATGCCTCGGGCAGTACGCCAAATTTAACAAATAAAAACATAAGGCACCCAGTTAATTTAAATTACAGATAAACAATGAACAATCTTTTTGGTTAAGTATGTTGCAAAATATTGTATGCATGTTATCTGGCAACCCTAAGCCTCCGCCTAATGGAGAATTTAGAGATTAAGGAGCAGCAGGCAGGTGTGTACACACTGCGTTCCCCACTCCTGCCCTAGAATGCTTACTTTCCCTAATCCTGGAGATATGGCTTCAGTTCCCATTGCTTTTCTAAAAACCCTTTCTGAGAGGCCACTGGGTCAATGTGATCACAGCATGTGATGATTTGTTGTTGTTGTTTAAGCTCTTTAAAAAATTGTAAAAACATGTTCAACAAGTCTGTCAGTTCCACATTTTTCTTATGTACTATTTAGTGATTAGGAGCTCTGGTGGCCTAGTGCCTAAGGCATTAGACTGCTAACCAGAAGGCTGGTGGTTCAAACCCACCAGCCACCCCTCGGAAGGAAGGTTGGGCAAACTACTTCCGTAGTGATACTGCCTCAGAAACCCAAGGAGGAGTAGCTGTGAGTCGGATCTGACTCGATGGCAGTGTGTCTGGTTTTGTTTTTTATTTAGTGATATCTATTACAGTGCTCCTTAGAAGTGAGAATGGGAGTGGACTTTATCTCATTTACTTTGAACATGTAGGCAGGAGGAACCAATCCCTGAAGAAGGACTTCATGCTTGGTAGAGGGTATGTAAAAAGGAAGACCCTGAACAAGGTGGATTGAACATTGACTACAATAATGAGCTAAAACATAGCAAAGATGATGAGAATGACCGGGTGGCATTTTTATGTTAAATCCCCTTGACTTCAGTGCAGCATTTGACATTATTAACCCTTTCTATTTAACACTGTGCCTCCCCATTATGGATCTTCCTGGTTTTCCTTCTCCCTCTGGGACCACAAGTCATTTCCTTCACTGGCTTTTCCTAATAACCCCAGGCTTGGTCTTGGGACTTCTGCTCTTCTTCTCTAAACTTGTTCCTTCAGAGGACTCCATCATCCTCATAGCTTCCACCATCCTTTCTATTCAGATGTCTGGAAAAGCCCTTCTAGGCCCTTCCATCCAGGCAGAATTCAAGGCTCTGTTAAGCCTTTGCCTTTACTCCAGTCCATGGTGGTGGTGTTGGCTGCTATTTGCCTCCTGCCTCATGGTGACCCCATGCAGAATGGAAAAAACATTGCTCAGTCCTGCATCTTTGCCGTGATCAGTTGCAGGTCAGATCATTGTGATCTGAGGGTTTTCTTTGGCTGATTTTCAGTCTGTCTTAGTCTGGAAGCTCTGTTGAAACCTGTTCAGCATCATGGCAACATGCCAGCCTGCTATACTTGAGCCCATCATCGCAGCCACTGTGTCAATCCATCTAGTTGAAGGCATCCCCCTCTTTTGTCCACCCTCCACCCTACCAAGCATGACATCCTTCTGCAGGGAATGGTCCCTTCTGACAACATGACCAAAATAGGTGAGACGAAGTCTGGCCATTCTCGCTTCCAAGGAGCATTTCGGGTGCACTTCCTCAAAGACAGATCTGTTAGTTCTTTTAGCAGTCCATGGTACTTTCAGCATTCTTTGCCAGCACCACAACTCAAAAGCATCAACTCTTCTTCGGTCTTCCTTATTC
>NW_006921618.1:5490756-5499809 GCF_000298275.1 Orycteropus afer afer | reverse complement strand
AATTCATGTTGCTTAGTTCTACAATCGATGCCAATGGAAGCAGCAGTCAGGACATTAGACGACGTGTAGCATTGGGAAAGTCAACCACGAAGGAACTGTTTCAAGTGCTGAGGGTCTCTTGCATGGAAGGCAAGAATTCTACCACTGAATCCCTGCTGCCCCTACCCAGTCCATGATAAGTGCTCCCAATTTTGCACCAGTCATCAATCTTCACAGACTGGCATGCAGTTGGTTTTTTTTCTTTTTTGATTTAATTTTAAAAATCTCTTACAATTACTATGCATCAATTTTAAAAGTAAAAAGCTAGTTTACTGTAGGTTTACAATACTAATTTAAAAAAATCAATCCCTGTCCCATCCTTCGCCAATCTCCATTCTCATTCCCAAAGATATCTTTGTATTTTAATTGGTACTTGTGTTATTTACTTCAGTATTTCTAACTAACAATTCTAGTTCAATATTTCCAGTTTTAAAAAAATACTATCTTTTGCCTCATTACTGTGGAAGATGAGGATTTAATGCCCTTCTTCTACTCCTTCTTCCTTCTCCCAATTTAGTTAGAACATTTTGTTGCATCAGTATTCAGTATTATGACTATGCAAATATTGTTCAAAGCTGAACCTTAAAGGGTCCTATGATTCCATTTTCCTTTATTGGACAGTTTTTTGCTTTTCCAGAAGTTAGTAATTGTCCCATTTTTAAAAACTTCCTTATGTACCTGTCACTAATTTCCTCTCTAAACTCTCCAACAGAACTATGTTGTTTTTAGGTGCCATTGAGTTGATTCTGACACATAGCCTTTCAAGGTGATGACCTTTCAGAAATAGATTGCTAGGCTTTTCTTCTGAAGTATCTCTGAGTGAGTTTGAATCACTAACCTTTTGGCTAGTAGTCTAATGCTTAACCATTTGTGCCACTCAGGGATTCTAAAAGAACTATACAGTTCTCTCTGTGATTGAGTACACCAGGTGATCTTTCCTTGGCTCCAATCGGGGCTAGTTACTTTACAGACCTGCATAGATAATGTCTTGGAACTTTGCTTTGCTACCATCCAGGGAATTTCCTTTGCCTCTCTTCAGTGTTGGATCCTGTTCTCTGTCTACTTTGCCTTTTCTTTTCCTTGGTTTATTTCCTTGTTTTGGTAGAGTATACCTTCTAGTAGCTTTGACTGATAGTTTGACTGGGTATAGAATCATAGATTTAAAATAAATTTCTCTTGGGATTTTGAAGACATCATCCAGTGTTGCTGTTGAAAACTGAAATTCCATTCTGAAACCTAATCCTGTGTGTATGACTTGATTTTTGCCTGTGTAAATGTTTAGGATCTTCCAGTTGTGCTCTCCAGGATGTGCTTTTATGATCTTCGTGATGATGGGCATTCACTATGGACACTTACTGGGCCTTTTAATCTGAAAACCAATCTCTTCAATTTCAGAGAAATTTGTTTTGTTAATTTCCTTCATTCCTTTTTCTCTGTTTTTATTCCGCCTCCCCTTTCCCACAATCTGTTTTAGTGAGATCTTGAGCTTCTTGGAGTGATCCTCAAATTTTTCAAAATGTTACTCACATTTTTTTAATGTTTGTTTTACTTTCTGGGACATTACTTCAACTTTATATTCCAATCTTCCAAGCTTTCTTTTAAGGTTTTTTTATAGCTCCTGTTATATTTTTCACTTCTAAGAGCATTTTCTTTATATCTATATCTATCCTCCTATTTTTGTTTCAGGGATATAATATTAATTACAATTTTTTTCTTAAAAATCTTCTTTACTTCTCTGCTTTACTCTGCTCCTTCTGAGTTCCTTTTTCCTGTTTGTTTTTGATTGATTAAAAAAAAATCTCTTGATACTCGTGTTAGCAGCTGTCCTCTAATGTCTGGTGAGCATTGCTGTCCAGACACAAAAGCTGATTGCAAGCTCTTTGTGTATGGTGGGGGGTGGGGTGTGTGAATAAGACTTGTCACATGTGGGCCTCATTATCTAATGACATACTCAGACATTTTGTAAGGAAACCTTCAAATGTCCACTACTATAGGTCTTTTCTTTTGGGCTGTTCATTGATCCTAGAGAGAATTCCTAGTATCTATTGTTCTGGGGAAAGGAAATATATAAATTTGACTATGAGCATTCTGGGAGTGGAGTAGAGATGGGCCAGAAGGTCTGACAGTTCAGTATGCAGATTACCAGTTAACCCTCTGTATTTAGTATGGAGCCTCCCTCACCCTCATCTGTGCCTGGTTTCCTCACCCCAGAGCCTCTTTGGTTCAGTCCTGACAGGGTGAAGCTCCAGTCTTCTGGTGGAGGAGTTGAGTGGGAATCTCCAAGCTGCTCAGGATAAGAGAGGACATCTGGGGATCTCATGCAGGCTTGCAACTAAGTCTTTGTTTTTATTTACAACCTGCACCCTTGCCAGAGATAGCTGGTGCTTGGAATTCCTGAGTTTCCAGGATTTTGCAGCATTATGTGGTTTGATTCTTATTGGCACTCTTCCCTGTAGGTAGCTGGATTTCTGTCTTCTCCATTCTTCTGAGCTTGTTACCCCTTGTCCATGTGTCTTCTAGCCTCTAAATTTGGTTAGCATTTCTCAGCTGCTGTTGCCTTCTCTCTTGTTCTCTTTTTCCCTGTCAGTTTATGCTATTTTCATTCCTTTACTGTTGTTTTTAGTGAGACTTGGGGAGGAAATGGAGAGTTTACTCAATCCGCCATATCTAAGAGGAAGTCTCTCCTAATTTGTTTTGTGCTAGTTTATAACTGTGCTGAAGGAACATGCATCATATTTACTTGGTTACATTATCATTTGTTTCTGGGAACATTAAAGTATTGCAATGCTTATCCATTGATTAATTTATTCATTCATTCCGCAACTTTTTTTCTGTCAAATGAGGAAATTGGACTAATTGCCGTAGTCCCTCCTATGGATGTACATTCTACCATCTTATGAATCATTTTATCAACTAGAAACTGTGGGGGCACACAGAGCCATATAAGACATCTCTGAGATGGTTCCCACAGATCCTCACCTCCCTGGCAGTAATGCCTATGTGTAGTCCTCTCTCACATTAAATAAGGCTGATCAACACCTAAGGAAGCAACAGTGAGGAAATCAGATGTCGTATTGCACTGGGCAAATGTCCTTCAAAAGTCCTCTTTAAAGTATTAAGAAGCAAAGATTTCACTCTGAAGACTAAGGTACTCTTACCCCTAGCTGTGATATTTTCAGTCCCCTCATATGCACGTGATAGCATAATGCCTAAGGCACTTGACTGCTAACCAGAAGGCTGGAGGTTCAAACCCACCAGCCACTCCTCAGAAGGAAGATGGGGCAATCTACTTCCATAGTGATACTGCCTCGGAAACCCAAGGAGGGGTCGCTATGAGTTGGGCCTGACTCGACGGCACATAACAACAACAACAACAACAACATATGCATGTGAAAGCTGGACAACGAATAAGGAAGACCAAAGAAGAATCAATGCCTTTGAATTGTGATATTGGCAAAGAATACTGAAAATATCATGGACTGCCAGAAGAACTAACAAATTCATTCTGGAAGAAGTGCAGCTGGAATGCTCCTTGGAAGAGAGAATGGCCAGACTTTATCTCACTTTGGTCATGCTGTCAGAAGGGACCATTCCCTGGAGAAGGATAGCATGCTTAGTAGCATAGTGCCTGAGGCACTTGACTGCTAACCAGAAGGCTGGAGGTTCAAACTCAGCAGCCACTCCTCGGAAGGAAGGTTGGGCAATCTACTTCTGTAGTGATACTGCTTCGGAAACCCAAGGAGGGGTCGCTATGATTCGGGGCTGACTTGATGGCACATAACAACAACAGCAAGGTAGAAGACCAGTGAAAAAGGAGAAGACCTTCAATGTGGTGGATTGACAGAGTGGCTCCAATGATGGGCTCCAGCATAGCAAGTGTTGTGAGGATGGTGCAAGACTGGGCAGTGTTTTGTTCTGTTGTACACAGGGTCACTGTGAGTCAGAGCCAACTTGATGGCACCTAACAACAACAGCAAATGGTATTTTGTATGTGATACAAATCACTGTGCAATTTGCAAGGCTAGGACACAAAGGACATCGTGGCTTCTGGCTTGTTCTCTCTCTGGAATCACTCACTATGGCAGAAACCAATGTCATGAGGATACTCAAGCAGCCCTTTGGAGCAGTCTACGTGGCAAGGCATGTGGCACATGGCAAGGAACTGAGGCCTCCTGCTAATCGCCAACATCAGTTCACCATCTATATGATGTATATCTTGGAAGTAGATCCTCCAGCCCCAGTCAAGTCCAGCTTACAACCTGACTGGAACTCATCAGAGATCCTGAGCCAAAACCACCCTGCTAAGCTGCCTCCAAATTCCTGACCCACAGAAACTTTGGAATAATAATTATTGTTGTCTTATATTGCCAAGCTTTGGGATAATTTGTTTCTAGAAAAATATCACTAATACAATTTTTAATGTGTCGCACTGGCCCCAGATGTCCTCTATGATGCCCCTTTACCCAGCTTCCCTTTGAACTCCTCTCTGCCTCCATGCCTTTGCCCTTGTCATGCTAGCCTGCTCTCAGTACCCTTAAGCACTGAGCATCTTCTTGCCTCAAGGCCTTTCCACATGCTGTTCTCTTTTATGTCCATCCCTCCTTCTTCCTCATCTCTGGGCTACTTGTTCTTCCAGTCAGTGCTTCAATATCAATGATTTAGGGTAAGAATTCCCTGACTCCTCCTGACCTCCCTTGGTCTTTCCCCTCAAATGCCCTGGAAAACATTGATCAGACTTGCAATCAATTAATGATTTGTATAATCATTTATTTAATGTCTGTCTCCTTCCACTTCTAAGACTCTAAGCCCTCCACAGGCAGAGAATGCATCTGTCTTACACACTGCAAATCCACACTGCCCTGAACATCGTCTGGAACATAGTAGGTACTCTATGACAACCAATAGAGTTGTTGAATAGCTGACTGAGACGTGCTCCCTTCTAACTCAGTTTTGATCATGCCCACTTTAAGAAAAACAGCTTAGAGCAAATCTCCTGCAAGTCGCAGGTTAGATCATTATTCTTAAAGGATAACACATACACACCTTTCTTTTAAACAATTCACTTCCGACAGTGACTCATTTTGTGACCTTGGGCTAGCTGCCTTTCTTTGAAAAAGGTAGATAGCAATTGGTACAATGCTTCTCTGGAAGGCTGGCAACTGTTTCCTATAGAGAGGTTTTGGCAGGGTTTTTAATTCTCTTAAAGTACAATTTTCTTAATATCCATGTGGCTGTGACTGATTATATAAGTGATGAATAGAAATGAGCTATGATTGACTGTTTGATGTAACTCAGTTCTAGGGGTGTGTGTGTGTGTGTGTGTGTATGCCTATTGCTGCTAGATTGCTGTACACTTGTGTGTGAATGTTTTTCAAAGAAGCATCTGTTTTCTCTAGAATACTTGTGAACATTCTAAATTCTGCTGCAGACCTATTTGTAATTGTAATTGTTTGATTTTGTTTGAAGCTGTATTCATTTCTAATTCATTTAGCTGCATTCATATCTAATAATAACAAGCTAATATTTACTTAATGCTTAGTGTGTGCTAGCAGTCACACAGAATCTTTTCCTTTACCATAACCAGTCCTCACATTAACTTTGCAAGGTAAGAATTGTTATAATCCTTCTTTTACAGATGAAGGACCTGAGGCTCAGAGAGGTTAAATAATTTGCCCAAGGTCACACAGCTAGCAAGTGGCAGGACAATAACTAAAATCTGCTTGGCATGTTCTTATCTTTGGCAACACTGTGTATGTGTATTTGTAATAAAATAAGGAAAAATTGGAGTGTGACAAAAATCATCATTCATTCTGAAGGATTTTAGTATAAAGGAGTCTTTGGAATAGCATTAGTCTACAATGAAATGCCCAAGTAATGAATGGCATGGTTGTAGAGGCTTAGCGGAGCTGGTGGATGCAAATGTTACCTGCAGCACACATGTACTCATGAGATAAGCTCTTGGTGCATCCATCAAGTTACAATCCAGTTCAAAGCCAAATCATGTTTGCATAACAGAAAACAGAGCAGTGTAAACAAAGGCTGGTGTTGGGATACAGCTGATCTCTGGAATGCAATCAAGTAGAGACACCTGCTGCCCACCAAGCCCTGAGAGCACATGGGATCAAAGATGGAGCCAGGGGAGCGGATTTTAAGCCTGGCTCCATCTCCCACTAATACAGATCTCAAAGTGAATGCCTCCACTTGAGCCTCTAATCTAACCATATATTGTTGTTAGCTGCCTTTGAGTTGGGCCTCAACTCATGGCAATCCTATGTACAACCAGATAGGACTGTTGTGATTCATAGGGTGTTCATTGGCTGGTTTTCCAGAAAGAGAATGACCAAGCCTTTCTTGCTAGTCTATCTGAGTTTGGAAGCTCTGCTGAAACCTGTTCCACATCGTAATAACACACAAGAGCTTCTACTGACAGACAAATGGTGGCTGCTCTTAAGGTGCATTGACCAAGACTTGAACCCAGTTCTCCTGCATGGAAGGTCAGAATTCTACCACTGAGTCACCAATGTCCCCAAACTAACTCTATATGGTCACTATTAATTTACCTAGCAAACGATTTCTGAACACTTGCTATGTTCCAAGTGTTGTGCAAGGCATGGGGATACAGAGGAAAGCAAGGCAAATGGTCCTTTCCATCATGGAGCTGATAGTCTTGTTTGGGAGAGGGATATATGTCATGTCAGGGTGTTATGGATTGAATTATGTCTCTGAAAAATATATGTTGAAATCCTAATCCTTGTAGCTGTGAAGGTGACTGGAAATAGGGCCTTTGAAGATGTTACAAATCAGGTTAACATGAGGTCATACTGGAGTAGGGTGGATCCCAATCCCATATGCCTGGTGTCCTTATGAAGGAGGATATGACATACAGAGATGGGGAGAGAGAGGAAGGATGCCATGTGATGCGGCAGCTGCAAACCAAGGAACGCCTGGAAGTGGCAGAAACTAGGAGAGAGGCATGGACAGTTTCTCTCTCAGAGCCCATAGGAGGAATCAACAGGGCTGATACCCTGATTTGGACTTCCAGCTTCCAGAATTATGAGACAATAATTTTCAGTTCTTATAAGGCACCCAATTTGTGGTAGTTTGCTATGGCAGTCTTAGGAAACTAAGATACGCAGTAATATATATATATATATTAAACAAACTGTTATGCAAATAATTATTTAGTCACATGGCAAGAGGAACAGAGCACAGTGAGAGGGGCTCCTAATTTAGTCAATTGGACTAAGAGGCAAACTGCCTGCAGGAGTTATTTCACTTGAAACTCAAAAGTGTTGCCAGGGAGAGGCTATTTGAAAAAACAAAGTGGTGTATTAGTTATCTACATGTAGCTGATCACCCCAAAACTTAGTGGCTTAAAACAACGATAATAATTTAATGACCTCTCATGGTTTCTGTGTGAAGTGCTGGTGGTTCAGTGGTGAATTCTCATCTTCCATGCAGGAGACCCGGGTTTGATCTTCCAGCTAATGTTCCTCATGTACAGCCACCACCCATCTTTCAGTGGAGACCTGTGTGTTGTTATGAAGCTGAATTGGCTTCACTGGAGCTTCCAGACTAAGATGGACCAGGAAGAAAGGCCTGATAATCTCCTTTCACAAAGCAGCCAGTGAAAACCCTATGGATCGCAACAGTCCCATCCACAACCAATCATGGGGATGGTGCATGACTGGGCAGCATTTTGTCTTATTGTGCATGGAGCTGCCATGAGTCAGGAGCTGACTCAGTAGCAACTAAGAACATGGTTTCTGTGGGACGGGAATTTCAGAGCTGGCTCAGGGTCTCTCGTGAGGTTTTCTTTTTCAAATTGTGATTTGGGTGAAAGTTTACAGAGCAAATTCATTTTCTGTGCAGTGGTTCATACACATTTTGTTTCATCACATTGATTGTAATCCCCATAATGGAACAGCTCTCTTCCTCCTTCCTCCCTGTGGTCACCTTTTCCCTGTGACATTCTTTCCCATGCATTCCTGCCCCCTGAGCTATCTCCCTGTGCAAATACTGCTCTTTTGATCTTCCATGGTTGACTGTTCTAAGGAGTGTACCAACCTGGTGTAAATGTTCACCTTCTGTGCCTGTCTATTATTTGCCTGGAAGCCACGGGAGTGAGTTCAATTCCATGCCTGTAGGGTGACTAGGGGGCATAGTCTTGGGGGTTTCACTAGTCTCTATCAGACCAATAAGTCTGGGCTTTTTCTCATGAGGTTTTAGTCAGATGCTGGCCGGGGCTGCAGTCATCTGAAGGGTTGACTGGGACTGGGACATGCGTTCCAACCTGGCTCACTCACATGGTTGGCACGTCAGTGCTGGCTGTTCACTGAGGCCTCGGCTGCTCGCCATGAGACTGCTTGAATTCCCTCACAACATGGTGGCTGAGTTTCCCTAGAGCAGAGCGAATGAGCCAAGAGGCCAAACAGAAGCTTGAAAGCCTTTTGTAGACGAGTCTCAGAAGTCCCACAGTGTTGCTCCACTATATTCTGTATTCACACAGAGCCAGCTCTGATTCAGTGTGGGAGGAAACTACTACATACACTAGGAGTGTGAATCATTAGGAGCCATCTCAGAGACTGGTTAAGAATGACAGATTGAGCCTTATTCACAATAGCCAAAAAGGTGGGATCAATTCAAGTGTCCATCAGCAGATGAAAGGGTAAACAAAATGTGCCATATTACATACAATGGAATGTTACTCAGCCATAAAGAGAAATGAAATTCTGATACATGCTATGAGTTGGCTGAATCTTGAAAATGTGGTGAGTGAAATAAGTCAAACACAAAGGGCATATATTGCATGATCTCACTTATGTGAAATGTCTAGAATAGACAAATGAATAGAGACAAAATTTTATTAGTAGTTACCAGAGGCTTTGTTGTTGTTGTTATGTGCCATCGAGTCAGACTCGACTCATAGTGACCCCTCCTTGGGTTTCTGAGGCAGTATCACTACGGAAGTAGATTGCCCCATCTTCCTTCCGAGGAGTGGCTGGTGGGTTTGA
>NW_006921618.1:5479860-5490166 GCF_000298275.1 Orycteropus afer afer | reverse complement strand
TGTGCATAAACAGCCCTTCTTTCTCCCATGATTGTTCTCTCCAAGGAGTGTATCTACCTTAGGTAAATGTTCAACTCATATGCCTGTCTTTTGTTTGGTTGGAAGCCGAGCAGACAATCTTTACCAGTTAAGCTAAACTATTGTTTGGTTTTAAGAAGACTTCAGGGGATATTTTTGGTGTAAGATTTAAGGTTTAAAGATTAGTTCAGAGTAACAGTTTTAGGGATTGTGTTAGACTGGGTTCTCTTGAGAAACAAAAACCAGTAAAGCATATATATGTATATGTATATGTATATGTATATATATAGAGAAATTTATCTTAGGAAAATGGCTCACACACTTATAGAAGCTGGCAAGTCCAAAGTTCCTGCATCAAACGCCAAGCTGGAGGCTTTTCCATGTCAAGCTGGAGGCTTTTCCCAACTCTTGCAACCGCAGGGGCTGAGGAGCTCAAGGCTGGCAGGCAGTACACCAGCTGTTGACTCCAACGAATGACGAATCCAAGATCTCCAGGCTGAATGGTGGACTGTTCACTCACGGACAGTTGTAGGCAGCACAACAGACTCCTGAGCCACAGAAGAATGTCTCTTTTCCCAGGATGTCCTTGGATATACTGGAAGCAGGCCACACCCCTAGGGAAACTCCCTTTCACCACATTGCCTGCTCAAAACATAATCATCTGATCCCATCATGGGAATAACCACATCACAACAGCTTAAACCACACAGGATTGTGGTCCAGCCAAGTTGACACAGCTCCAACTATCACAGGAATTCATGCAGCTTCCATGATTCCAGTAAGTCTCAGTTCCATGGGAATGTGAAATTCTATTCTGCATTCTCTCTTTTGATAGGGATTCTTCTATAGAGTCTTTGAACAAAACATTCAGTAATAAATGGTAGCTGGGTACCATCTAGTTCTTCTGATCTCATGGCAAAGGAGGCAGTTGTTCATGGAGGCAATTAGTTACACATTCCATTTCTTCCTCCTGTTCCTGACTCTTCTTCCTTTGTTTCTCCAGGTGAGTAGAGACCAGTTGTACTTTGGATGGCCACTTGCCAGCTTTTAAGACCCCAGGAACCACGTACTGAAGTAGGAGATAGAACAGAAACATTAAACATGGTATTAAGTCAATTAACTTGATGTCCCAAGAAAATGTGACCCTAAACTTCCAAACCAAGAAATCAAAACTCATGAGGTGTTGGTTGTACAAATGGCTTTTGAAGTATAAAATAGCAGATTAGGCACATAAGAAGACAGGCATGGGGAAGACCAGCACTACCTGAAGACATGGAGACAGACCAGTCTAGAAGCTCAGGAGCTCTGAGGATGGCTGGTTAGAGAAGCTGAGACTAGGACTTCCCCACAGCCCACTGAGAGACCCTTCTCCTAGAGCTGGTATCCTGAATTCAAACTTCTAGCTTCCTGAACTGTAAAAAAATAAATTTCTGTTTGTTAAAGTCATCCACTTTTGGTATTTCTATTATAGTAGCATTAAGAAACTAAGACAAACCCTTTCATAATATCAGTTTAAAAGATCCCACAGTATGAAAGAATTTACCTCCACTATGCTCTGGTGGAGTAGTGCATAAGGCATTTGACTGCTAACCAGAAGGTTGGTGGTTCAAACCCACTAGGTGCTCTGCAGAAGGAGGATGGGGCAATCTACTTCCGTAAAGATGTACTGCCTCAGAAATCCAATGGGGGTTGCTATGAGTCAGAATCAATTCGATGGCAGTGAGATGTTTTTTGTTTTGTTTTGTTTTGTTTTATGCCATCTCCAGTAATTCTTTGACCCCAGTGGGGCCTCTTATCCATTGATCTTAACACCTTTTCATCCTTGTCATTATCCTTTTTACTCGGCTTAAATCCCATTATTTTCTTGTATTTAAAAAACAAGGGAGCTCTGGTAGCATAGTGGCTAAGACACTTGCCTGCTAACCAGAAGGCTGGCGGTTCAAACCCACCAGCCACTCCTCGGAAGGAAGGTTGGGCAATCCTACTTCTGTAGTGATACTGCCTCGGAAACCCAAGGAGGGGTCGCTATGAGTCGGGTTTGACTCGACGGCACATAACAACAACAACAATTTAAAAAACAAACAAACAAACAAAACCATTGCTGTTGAGTTGGTTCCAATTCATAGCAATCCTATAAGACAGTAGAATTGCCCCATAGGGTTCCAAGGCTGTAATGTTTACAGAAGCAGACTGCCATATCTTTCTTCCTTGAGCAGCTGGTGGGTTCGAACCGCTAACCCTTTGGTTAGCAGTCGAATGTTTAATCACTGCCCTATCAGGGCTCCTTCTTTCTTGTAAACTCTTTGTTAAATGAAATAAAAATGGAGTTGTGTGACAAAATGGTGTCAATGTTTGAATGGACAATGCCTTTCAGGCTTGTCTTTACCGAAACTTAAGCCTAGCTTTTCTGTAAATCAGGCTACCCTCTTTGACCAATAAGATTAAAAAATTGTCTGCCTAAATAAACCTCATATAACAGATTACTTTTATTATTGATTCTGTGTCTTTTGGCACCTTGTATTTGTTTTCTAAGGAGCACAATGGTTAAACTTTTGGCTGCTTACTAAAAGATTGGTGGTTCAAACCCACACAGTGGCTCCATAGGAAAACAACCAGGCTATCTGCTCCGGAAGAATACAGCCAAGAAAAGCCTGTGGGGCAGTTCTGCTGTGTCACCTGGGGTCACTATGAATTGAAATCGACCCAACAGAACCTAACAACAGCAACACAACATCAGCTTTCTATTGCTGCTATAAGAAATGACCACAAACTGAGCAGCTTGAAGCAAAACAGACTTATTATCTCACAGTTCTAGTGGTCAGAAGTCTGGCATGGCCCTCACTGGACTAAAATCAAGGTGTCAGCAGAGCTGTGTTCCTGCTGGAGGCTTGAGGGACAAATGTTTCCTTTCCCTTTCCAACTTCTACAGGCTGTCCACGTTCTTTGTCGTGTGGCCTCGTCTCCATCTTCAACATCTGCAAATTCGAGGTAAAATTTTCTCTGTCATTTCTCTGGTGCACTCTCTTCTGCCTCCCTCTTCCACTTAAAAGGACTCTTTTCATTATATTGAGTCCACCCAGATAATCCAAGATCTCCATCTCAAGCTGATTACTAGCCTTAAGTCCATCTATAACCTTAATTCTAATTCCCCTGTGCCATGTAAGGTAACATATTCACAAGTTCCAGGGATTAGAACATGGCCTTTTTTTTTTGGCTTTGAAGAGGATATCTTTTATCATTTGTGTCATTGCTTGAGGAGAGGTACCAGGGTGCCCTCTTGGTTATGCTGTTTATGTCATAGGAAATAAAGATTAATTATATTTTATTTCTGATTATAAAAATAAAATACGTTTTGAAGAATATTTGGGAAAAACAAAGTATAAAGAAAATGGAAAACCACTCCACATCTTACTTCTCAGAGGTAACAATGGTTGACGCTTTAATAATCTTTCTCTATACATATATAAAATACATGTATGTTCAAAACTAATGACATGATACATAATCATATCTTAATTTGAAAATTTATCAATTAAATTTAATTAATGAAGGTTTCCCATTCATTCTTTGAAAACATTTAAAAATAGTTATATGGTTTGTGTGTGTGTGTGTGTGCATTTATTTATTTGTCATTTTGGTAGAAGCTTACAGAGCAAATTGGTTTTCCATTCAACAATTGATACACATCCTGTTTGTGACATTTACTGCAGTCCCCACACTGTAATAGCATTCTTCTCATTTCCTTCCGACGCCCACCCCTTCGTTTAGTTCTTCCTTCCGCTCCCCTCCCACCTTCCTAGCTCTATCCCTGGGCAAATGCTGTCCTCTTGATCTCATATCCTCGACTGTTGTAATGAGTGCATACCCTCCTGATACTACTGTTGCTCTTATAGGTCTATCTATCGTTTGGCTGCCAGTTGAGTCACAGGGGTTAAGTCCAGTTCCATTGAAGGGTGTTTAAGGGCTATGGTCTTGGGGGTTCTACCAGTCTTCATCAGACCAGTAAGTCTTGTTTTTTTTTCTGATTCTGAGTTTTGTTTCACATTTTCTTCCACTTTATCTGGGACCTCTTACTGTGATCTCTTTCAGAGCAGTCAGCAGTGGTAGCTGGATACCATCTAGTTCTGCTGGTCTCAAGGTTATGGAGCCTGGGGTTCACATGCTCCATTAGTCCTTTGGACTAATTGTTTCCTACATCTTTGAATTTCTTCACTCTTCTTTGCTCCGGAGAGGGAGAGGCCAATAGTTGCACCTTGGATGGTCATTCACAAGTTTTTAAGACCCCAGTCACTACTCACCAAAGTAGGATGTAGAACATTGTCTTTGTGGATTGTGTTATGCCAGTTGATCTTAGTATCCCCCCAAGACTATACTCCTGAGCCTCTGTACCCAGTGACTCATTCCCTCAAGGTGTTGGATTTTGACCAAGATGTTTTCATAACTTCGTCCCTTGTATATTCTACTACATTCATGGATATATTTGCAGCACATATAAATATATAGGTAGAGACAACCTCTGTCGAACCTATATATATCTGTTGGTGTAGTCCCATTCACCTTCCCATTGCTGTTCAGCTGGAGTGTCTATCTATGCATCGACTCCTAAATTATTAGAACATGGACATCTTAGAGGATATCTTTGGCCTCCCACAAGCACCTCAAGTGCTTTGCCCCCTCTGAATTTATTTTAATAACCTGAGTATAATCCTAAATTTCATTTCATCCATCCTTCCATCTATTCCAAGGAGCTCTGGTGGCATAGTGGTTAAAACATTTGACTGGTAACAAAAAGGTTGATGGTTTGAACCTACCAACTACTCCACAGGAGAAAGATAAGGGAATCTGCTTCTTTGAAGATTTGCAGACTTGGGAACCCTATTGGGCAGTTATACTCTGTCCTGAAGTGTCACTATGAGTTGGAACTGACTCGTTGGCAGTGGGTTTGGTCCACCTATGCCATGCCTGCACCTGAGTAGCCAGACACAGCTGATGAAAGAAAACACAGCTTGCTCTCAATTCTAAACCACTCGTCTCAAATAAATCCTTAAGACTGCCAGGCAATTCTACTATACCTCCCTACTCCTAGAGGATTCCACACCTTCTCCTCTCTCTTCAAATCCCCACACCTCCTTCCCTGGCCTTACTGCTTCCCTGAGAGAAGTAGACAATCAGAAGGGAACTTCCCTGGTTTCAGTGCTGCATCCACCCGCCCACCTACAACTGTGCTCCTACAAGCTGCCTTCCCTCCCATCACTGTGGATAAAGGCAGCCCCTCCAGTGCTACCATCCCTGTTGCCCTCCCGAAGACATCACTCCGGAGAATCCCTGCTCTTTCTTCTGTGTTATCTACCAGCTTCCCACTTTCTCTCTTTGCTGTTGTGTGTCATCAAGTCAATTTCGACTCATAGGGACCCCATGTGACAAGAGCATAACTTCCCGTAGGGTTTTGTAAGCTGTGATCTTTATGGGAGCAGATAGCCAGATCTTTCTCTGGTGGAGCTGCTGGTTGGGTCTGAACTTTTCGGTTAGCCTTATGGTTAGCAACCAAGTGCTTAACCTACCCGTTGTACCACCAGGGCTCCCTCTCCTCTCTTTAGGATCATTTTTACCATCGGCATACAAACGTGCTGTAATTTCTTCCGTCATACAAAAAACAGATAAACCAAAATGCTGTCTTGATCTGGCATCCTCTCAATGCCCTATTTGCTTTCTTTTTCTTTTTCTTTTTTTACAGCAAAACTTGACTGTGGGCTCTCTGCTGTTGGGTCCAACTCTTCCTCGCTCACTCTCTTGGATCCACTCATATTTGGCCTTGGCTCCCACTGCTCTCCTAAAGGTCATGGATGACATCCACGTAGCTGAACCCTGTGGTCCATTATTAGTCCTCACCTTCCTCGAGTCCTCCACAGCACTCGATGCAGCTGATCACTCCCTCCTTCTGAACGCACTTTCTTTACTTCCTCAGTTGGGTTTCCTCTTCTCTCATTCCCTATACCCCCTCCCCTGCCCTCTTGCCCCCCATGTTGCAGTCACTCCCCACAGGCCTCCTTGCTGTTCTAACAGAACAGCCATATTTTCCCCTAGAAGTCTTTGCGCTGCTCTTCCCTCATCTCAAATGTTCTTCAGACAGAACCCACAGGTTCGCTTCTTCCTTCAAGTCTTTTCTCAAATGCTGACTTCTTAGAGTAGCTTCCTGTCCACCTGGTTTAAATTGCAACCTCTGAATAGTGGACCAGCACTCCCTGCCCCTATTCTCTGATGTATCTTTCTCCCTAACACACTTGTTACCATCCTAGTTTCCTATTGCAATGTACCAAATTACCACATAGTGGTTTAAAATACACAAATGTAGCAGATTACAATTCAGGAAGTCAGAAATCTAAACTAGGTCTGCAGGCATGTGTTCCTTCTGGAGGCTCTAAGGAGAAGCTGTTTCCCCCACCACCACCACCTTCTAGAAAGACCGTCTGCCTTCCTAGGCTCATGCTTCCTTCCTGCATCTTCAAAGCCAACAGTATGGCATCTCCTCTCTCTCACTTACTGTTTCTGTTTTATAAGGACCCTGTGATTACACTGGGGGTACCCAGATCATCCAAAGTAATCTCTTTATCTCAAGTTCCTTAATGTAATCACATCTGGGAAAGTCCTTCATACCATATAAAATAACATCTTCACAGGCCCCAGGGATTGGGACATGGACATCTTCTGTGGGCCATTCAGCCTACTGCAACTTCTTATAAACCATATTTTACCTCTTTATTTGTTTTCATTGGTCTTCTTTAGAGTAGGATTTAAGCTCCACAATGAGGATTTTTGTCATGCATAGAACAATGCCTGGCTGACAGTAGATGCTTAGTAAATATTTTTTTTGAATGAATATTTGGTTTTTTGGCTGTGTCTGTGTCTGTCTGTCCTTGATATATGGGCTTCCAGCAGCAGCAGCTGCCATTTGAAAGCACCTGCCATCTGTGTGGCGGGAATTGTCAGCAATGTCTGTGCTGTAGGTGGCTTTGAGGAGGGCATTCAGGACCCTGACTAGGAGCTGCACTCCCCTCCCATCAGCTCTTTATCCATAGTCTGCCTTCAGTGCAATTCCCTTTAATTCCTCATTATTTTTTAAGCCCCGAGATGGAAGACTCGGCCCTGCCCCATCACTCCAGGAGATGTCTAGAAAGAGCCTCGTCTCCCTCAGACTTGAATCAGAGATTCATCTTCAGTATCACAAATGGTATTTTGTTACCATGGCAACTGAACTTCTAAAAAAAAAAAAAAAACGATGTCAAGTAACACGCGATCCCAGTGCTCATGGCAACCGCCATTCTGCATATTTTTGGGAGAAAATGTCTTGTCTTCTTCCTGTCTGTGAGTTGGGGAGGGAGGAGGTGAGATTAGCAGCACTAGGCTTCCTTTCAGAATTGATGAGATCCTGAGGTTTTTGGCAATAGCAGGGTTAGCGGCGGAACCTCCCTCCTCATGTAAAAACAATTATTTTCTACAAGGTTATGTAACCAGTGCTTTTCCCCCATCACATGGAAGGTCTGTCTTCTGTCTCTCCCTTCTCTGAAGCTGTCCAAACCCTTGGAGACTTGCTGGAGTTCTGTCAGAGATACAGGTGGGAACAGAAGCACACACACACACCCATACACCTGCGGGCTGAGGATCTGACTGGTGTAATTATCACTATCCATCCCCCCCATCATCCATTCATTCACCCAGTGGTTGATTCGTGCATTCCCTCGGTAAACATTCACTGGATGCCTACTGTGTTCCAGGCACTGTGCTGGGGCCTCGGAGGCACACAGGATGTGATTCAAGAGGGGAATCCTCACACTCCAGCCCAGAGTCTTATAGAGATAAGTAACATGCAGATGCCAGGCAACTTGAAAGAGGCATCAGCATATCCTGGCCATTGAGGGAGAGATTGACTCGGGGAGCAGTGGGCGAGGTGTGATCAGAGAACCCAGCCTTGTTTTTGGTCCTGTTAAGAAAATACTGGCCAAACCATATTTATTCGAGGAAGATGTAAGGAAAGAGTCTATAACCAATTTCTCAAAGGCATCTTTGACTACTCCATTTCCTCAATTGAGATGCATATTTTCCCCATTTCAGTGTTTCTGAAGGAGTCCTTGGGTGGCACAGTGGTTAAGTGCTGAACTAGTAACTGACAGATTGGTTGTTCAGGCCTACCCAGAGGAAGTTAGGAAGTACCGTCTGCTTCTGAAAGGCCACAGCCTTGAAAAGCCTACGGAGTGGGGTTCTACTCTGCACACATGGGGTTGCTATGAGTCGGAATCCACACAATGGCGCCAAATAACTAAACAAAAACCACGTTTCTGAAATCTGGATGTGTCTTTGGGCAATGTGTACATTTAATGAAGTGTTCCTTCCCATTCCCCATTAAATTCATGGTATTTGGACATGTCATCAGGAAGGACCAGTCACTGGAAAAGGACTTCATGTTTGGTAAAGTAAAGGGTCGGTGAAAATGAGGGGAATCCTCAGTGAGGTGTGTGATAGTTGGAGCTGTGTGTCAACTTGGCTGGACCACAATTCTGTGTGGTTTTAGCAATTGTGATGTGGGTTGTTCCAATGATGGGATCAGATGTATGTGTTTTGAGCAGCCAATCCATTGAAAGGGAGTTTCCCTAGGGGTGTGGCCTGCTTCCAGTATATGTATGGACATCCTGGGAGGAGAGACACTCTTCTGAGGATCGGGATTCTCTTGTGCTGCCTACAACTGTCTGTGAGCGAACAATTCACCATTCGGCCTGGAGATCTTGGATTCATCATTTGTTGCAGTCAACAGCCAGTACACTGCCTGCCAACCTTGAGCTCTTCAGGCCTTGCAGCTGCGTGAGTCAGGAACAGCCTCCAGCTTGACGTGTGATCCAAGAACTTTGGACTTGCCAGCTTCTATAAGTGTGTGAGCCATTTTTCTAAGATAAATTTCCCTTTCTCTCTATGTATAAGCTTCACGGGTTTTGTTTCTCTAGAGAATCGACTCTAACACAAGATGGATTGATGGAATAATTAAATCCATTAAAGATGGCATAGGACCAGGCAATGTTTCATTCTATTATACATAAGGAGCTGAGTTGACAGCAATTAACAACAAGATCTTAGAATTAGCAGTGTCTGGAGCCATGTCTAGAATCAACATGGGAGCTCTGGTAGCGTAGTGCCTAAGGCACTTGACTGCTAACCAGAAGGCTGGCAGTTCAAACCCACCTTGGAAGGAAGATGGGGCAATCTACTTCCATAGTGATACCACCTCAGAAACCCAAGGAGAGGTCGCTATGAGTCGAGTCTGACTTGATGGCACATAACAACAACAGAGTCAGCATGGGATTTCTCCTTATTGGTTCCCAATTTTCACTTAGTAACTAAACCTAAGACCTCAAAAAATCACCTTGGCCTTGGGCTCCTGATCAGATTTCCTCCCTGAAGAAGTGCAGCCTTCCTCACTAGAGACAAGTTATGATTCCTGTTAGAGGATTTCAAGGGGCTTCTCAGTTGTAGTTACTAAGAGCAAGTTCTGGAGTCAGAGCACCTGGGCTCATACCCAGGCTTCATTACTTTCTAGTCTTGTGGCTCTCACTGAGCCTCTGCATCTTCATCTGTAAGATCATAATGCTAACTATTTCTAGTGTTGGTTATCTTTTAGTTCATCCACTTAAATGAACATCTGTCTATTAAGTGCCAGGCACGATTGAGGAACAGCTGTTTATAGGCAAGAGTAGAGGTAGGGAGCCCAGTTGGTGAACAGCTGCAGTCATCAGAGAAGAGATGGACATACTCCAGTAGAGTGTGAGCTACTTCATTAATTCATCCATCAGACATATATTGAATATCTACTGTATTCTTGGCTAGTTGCTAGGGCTTCAAATATAAATAGAGAATAGTTCTTTGCATTTGAGGAGTTTAAAGAATATTTAGAGAAATCAAAATAAAGAGACAGTATAAGGGGTAGACTAGATGTATGGACTGAGGGGTTGGCAAAAGTTGACTACCTGGAGATTGAGCCATAGTGTGACTTTGAGGTAGGGCCCATAGGATGAGAAAGAGAGGAATAGTGTTCCAGGTAGAGAGAATTCACGTGTGGGAAGGTGGTAGAAGCCTTGAGTGGAGAGGAGTGAGTGGATGAGGTGGGAGAGGCAGTCTGGAGTCATATGGTGCTATGCTAAGGAGGTTGGACTTCTTTGTGCAGTTAGTGGAAGTTTCTGAAGCAGTAAAGTGATGAGATCAGGTTAATCTTTTTTTTTTTTTAATTAGGATTTGGGTGAAGATT
>NW_006921618.1:5460403-5472635 GCF_000298275.1 Orycteropus afer afer | reverse complement strand
TATCTTCTGTGTCTGTGTTAATTGGTTTCCCTTTTCTTTGTTGAAGAGGGTCTGTGCAATCCTTCTGCCTAGTCCGCCATCTTGCCGGCCTCTCCAGGAGGTTAATCTTAAGGCAGCTAAATTTGATGGTAGTCAGGAGAACTGATTGGTGCCTGGTGAGAGGGAGATCCAGTAAGGAATTATTCTGATTGTCTGCACTGGGGGAATGAGACTAGTGCTGAGGCCTGGAAGGATAGGGTGGAGGGGAGGCCGGGATGGAGAGACAGAGTTGTGATTGATTTGATCAATTGATTGGGTGAGAGTGTATCAATATGAGGAATCCTTGAGAGCCTGATACCATTCCAATGAATATCCATGAATAAATACAAGTGTATTAGAGCCCAGGGTCCATGTGCCTTAGAGTCTAGCTTTACCGCCTTCCATAGTTTAAATAGCGAGGTAGCATAGTGCGTAAAGCACTTGACTGCTAATCAGAAGGCTGGTGGTTCAAACCCACCAGCCACTCCTTGGAAGGAAGGTCGGGCAATCTACTTCCATAGTGATATTGCCTCGGAAACCCAAGGAGGGGTCACTATGAGTCAGGTCTGACTCCACAGCACATAACAACAACAAACCTTTTCCTTTTTGACTTAAGCTAGTTTGGATCACAGCTGGGATTAGAGTGAGGCAAGTGAGTTACCTAGGGTGCCAAAATTGAAGGAAGCACTTATATGAACTTGCATGTGAGCACCTCCTTAGATTTGGCACTCTGGGCTTCTTGCTGGCCTCATCTGAATCCTGGCCCAGAGTTGAGTTTCAGTGACTTGTAACTGAATGAATTCTTGGCTATAAGCTCTACTTTTATTTTGCAATTGCAAGTTAAAAACACTATTCTGGTTGATCAAATAGGACAAAAATAATTTTAAATGTTAATGAGCAAATCCAAAGGAAACAGACAACTGGATCAATGTCAGTGAGTTTCTAGACTAAGAAGATAATTGTAGCTCATGTTACAATGGCCAATAACTGACTTGACTATAAACACAAGTTATTAACTAGGGAACATGATTGCTGATGGTTATAACAGAGTCAGATATAATTTCTAACTTCCTCAGGGATCCTGTTACACTAACTTGTCTTATGGTTGGTGGAATGGAAACTGAAAATTCATTCCTCCTCCTTGAGGCAAGAGCACCTAGCACAGTGACTTTTGCTGAGAAGCCACTCAACAAATGTTTGCTGAATTGAACTGAACAGCACCCTGGTTTCTGATCACCTTTCAACCCATACACATCACTAGTAGGTGCATCACTCATTCTTGGCTGTTGTTGCTGTTGTTAGTTCATATTGAGTGGCCTCCAACTCATAGCAACCTTATGTGTAACAAAGAAACCTTGCCCCAACCTGCATCATCTTCACAATAGTAGGTATGCTTGAGCCCCTTGTTGCAGCCACTGTGTCAATCCATCTCATTAAGGCTCTTCCTCTTTTCTGCTGACTCCATACTTTACTAAGCATAATATCCTTTTCAAGGGCCCTCTTGAGAATGTGTCCAAAGTGAGTGAGACTAAGTCTTGCCTTCCTCCCTCTGGGACCGTTCTAGCTGTACTTCCTCCAAGACAGGTATGTTTGTTGTTCTCCTCACTCACTCACTGCTGTCGACTAGGATCTGACTCATAGTGATCCCTCTTTGGGTTGCTGAGGTGGTATCACTGTGGAAGTAGATTGCCCAACCTTCCTTCCGAGGAGTGGCTGGTGGATTTGAACCACCAGCCTTCTGGTTAGCAGTCAGATGCCTTAGTCACTACCAGCGCTCCCTATTGTTCTCCAGTCCATAATATATTCAATATTCTTCAACAGATTTCGATGCTTCAGTTCTTCAATCTTCCTTTTTCATTGTTTGGCTTTCATATGCATATGAGGCCATTGAAAACAATAATGTGTCATTTTTGCTCTTTACACTTTAAAGAGGCCCATGCTCCTTTGATTTCTTGATTGCGCTTGTATGGGTATTGATTGCTGATGCAAGGAATATAAAATCTTTGATAATTTCAGTATTTTCTCTTTTATGATGATGTTGCTTATTGGTCCAGCTGTGAAGATTTTTGCTTTCTTAACTAGTGATTTTCCTCCCCTGGCCTCTGGTGGTTCACCTTCCGTCGGAAGGAAGGTTGGGCAATCTACTTCTGCAGAGATGCCTCCTGGGAAACCCAAGGAGGGGTTTGTATGAGTCAAATTGACTTGATGACAGTGAGGTGTTTTTTTTTTAGCCTCAGTGATTAGCTCAGGGAGAGGTATATGACCCAATGTAGTTCATGAGACACACATTCCCAGACTTTTGTTGAAAACCATAGAAAAGTCTCTTTCACCAGGATTGTGAAGCTGTGAACTCTTAGGTCTGGGACTTGCATTGGCCATTTTATGAACCCCTGAGGGGTATCTGCCTGAGAATATGGAGCCAACAGAATAGAGAGAAAGAGAGAGAAAGATAAGTCCTAGTGACATTTCAATGCCTGGATCCAGCCAACTCTGAACTTTTCAGTTTTATAAACCAACAAATTCTATTTGTTTGCTAAAGTGAGATGGTTGCAGTTAGGTGTTTTGTTTTGTTTTTTAGTCTGTATGTTAGGATGCTCTTGTGCTACTTACCGAGGGCAAATTCATTGAGATAACACAATAAGAAGGTTTATTATCATCTCACTAACAAGAAGTTCAGGGATAGGGCACTTTCAGGCACAGGTTAATAGAAGCCCTGGTTTTCTACTTTATGATTCTCTCATCTTTGCACTTCTCCGTGTGTTGGTCTTGCACCTTAGATGCAGCAAAACCAAAGCCACACTCACTGCCGTGGAGTCGAATCCGACTCATAGCGACCCCTCCTTGGGTTTCTGAGGTGGTACCTCTACTAAAGTAGATTGCCCAACCTTCCTTTGGAGGAATGGCTGGTGGATTTGAACTGCCAGCCTTCTGGTTAGCAGTCAAATGCCTTAAAAACATGGCTTTAAAAAACTATACCATATCCAGAGGGACCATCTTTTCAGTCTGTGCTTCTTAAGAGAAGACTTTCCCTGAAGTCCCTCAACAGATCCTCCCCACCCCCCGATCTCTCTCACTAGAACTAGGTCATGTGCCCATCCCTAAAGCAATTTCCGAAATGGGGAATGGCACCATCAATATTGGCTAAGGCCAAGATCCAGCTGTCTGCTGCACATGACCGTACAGAGGCCCCTACATTTATCCCTTCCTCTCCAGTATCTGGTCTGTTTTCTCTTCTGGTTCCATTCTGTCTGCTTCAAATATAGGCAATTTCCTTCCATCTTGAGGTAAAGCTTTTCATTTGCACACTTTCCAACCACCATGTCTTTCTCTTTCTTTTCATCGGAGTTAGGTGGGCTCACGGCTCAAAGAACTCAAAATATGTTACTGGGGTGTGCAGACACACTCTATATTCAGTCCTTTCCTCAGGGTGGACAAAGGCTCTGGATGGCAGAACCAGGTCCAAGGAGGTGAAATGCCAAGGATGCAACAAGGCTGACAATAGGCTGCCTTGTGAGGTAGTGAGTTTGCCACAAAAACAAGTGTCAAGCAAAGATTGGATGATCCTCTCTGAGTCACTGTCGAAGGGCTTCCCCTATTGGGAGTGAGTTTGGACTGAGTTAGTTTGTTTGTTCATTTGGTTCCCACTCCACTGCTAACCTAAATGTTGGTGGTTTGAACTCACCCAGCAGCCCTGTGGAAGAAAGGCCTGGAGATTTGCTTTTGTAAAGATTCCACACCCATTGCCCTTGAGTTGATTGCAACTTACAGTAGCCCTGGAGGGCAGAATAGAACTGCCCACAGCGTTTCCAAGTCTATCCATCTTTACAGAAACAGACTGCCACATCTTTCTCCTGTGGAGCAGCTGGTGGGTTCGAACCACTGACCTTTAGGTTAGCAGCCAAGCCCTTAACTAGTGTGCCACCCTGCAGCTAAGAAAACCCTATGGAGCAATTCTACTCTATAACGTATGGGGTTGCCATTGAGTCAGAATTGCCACTGAGTCAATTCTGACTCAATGACAACAACTACGTGCCATGGGTCCCTGGGCAGTGCAAGCAGTTAACATGTTCGGCCGCTAACTGAGAGGGTGGAGCTTTGAGCCTACCCAGAGGCACACTGGAAGAAACATCTGGAGGTCTATTTCTGAAAAAATCGGCTGTTGAAAATCCTGTGGAGCATAGTTCTACTCTGGTGTACATAGAGCTGGCATGAGTTGGAGTCTACTTGACCACAACTGGTTATATACCAGGTGTTGTAGTAAACATCAGTACTACAGCAGTTAACAAGACAGATACCATTCCTGCGCTCATTTCAGCTTAGAGCTTAGTAGGGGAGAGGACCCTTAAACAAATAATTATACACATGAATATATCATCACTAGAAGGAAAGGACGAGGAGTTCCAGAGTGATGCAGACAGGTAAGCACTTAGCTACGAGCTGAAAGGTTGGTAGTTTGAACCCACTCAAAAGGTGCTTTGGAAGACAGGTCTAGAGCTCTGCTTCTGAAAGGTCACAGCCTTAAGAACCCTACGGTTTGGAGCAGTTTTACTCTGTACACATGGGGTCACCATGACTCAGAATCAACTCAATGGTAACCATCACCAACAAAACAAATACTCAGTTGACATGAAATGGTCAGCATTTTCCCAATGGCTAAGATGAGAAGGCAAGGAGGAGAATGGAAGCTAGATCAGTGGAAACAAAATGAACAGAATGAAGATAATGAGAATGCTGATACAATTTTATATTATAACTAATGTCATAGAACAATTTGTATACAAAAATTTTAAATAGAAACTTAATTTCCTGTGTAACCTTTCACCTAAAACACAATAAAATATTAAAAAAGAAAAAAGAAGAGGAAGAATGGAAGGATGACTTCCAAAGGCTCTTCCAGTCAAAGATTTATGACTCTATGTAAAATATTTGCCTCAGAGCCCGGCACATAGGTGTTCAGTAAATGTTACTGCAATCGTTATTTCCCTAACCATAGAACCCTATGGCATTGTTTCCCTCCTCTGAATTTCTGTATTATTTGTTTTCTTTGTGTTACTCATTTGCCATTCATCCACATTGTTTTATTTTATTATTAAACTCTTAACTTGTTTATCTTATAACTGCCTACCCACTGCCACACAGTTGATGCCAACTCATAGTGACCCTCATTGGGTTTCCAAGGTTGTAAAGCTTCACAGAAGTAGATTGTTTCATCTTCCTCCCATGGAGTGGCTGGTGGGTTTGAACCACCTACCTTTTGATTAGCAGCCCAATGCCTTAACCACACAGCACCACCAAAATTCCTTATCTTAGAACTCCAGGACTCAAAATGAGAAGAAACGGCTGCAGACATCCATTAATAATTGAAACACGGAATGTACAAAATATTGCGCTGGGTAAATCTGCTGTGAAAGACCTCTTTGAAGTGCTGAAGAGCAAAGATATCTCCTTGAAGACTCAGGTGTGACTAACCCAAGCCATGGTATTTTCAAAGCCTCACATGCATGCTGGGAGCTCTGGTGGTGTAGTGCCTAAGGTATTTGATTGCTAACCAGAAGGCTGGAGGTTCAAACCCACCAGCCACTTCTCAGAAGGAAGATTGAGCAATCTACCTCTGTAGTGGTACCACCTCAGAAACCCAAGGAGGGGTCACTATGAGTCAGATCCGACTCAACAGCAATGAGTTTGATGGTTTTTGGTTTCGTATGCATGGGAGAGCTGGACAATGAATAAGGAAGACTGAAGACGAGTTGATAACTTTTGCGTTGTGGTGTGGTGAAGAATATGAATGTACTATGGAGTGTCAAAAGAACTAACAAATCTGTCCTGGAGGAAGTGTAGCCAGAATGCTCCTTGGAAGCAAGGATGGCCAGACTTCGTCTCACCTACTTTGCTCATGTTGTCAGAGGCGACCATTCCCTGGAGAAGGATGTCATGCCTGGTAAAGTGGAGCGTCGACAAAAAGGAGAAGGCCCTCAACAAGATGGATTGACACATTGGCTGCAGTGATGGTCCCAGGTATAGCAGGGATTGTGAGGCTGGCACAGGACCAGACAGTGTTTTGTTCTGTTGTACATAGAGTCACTAGGAGTCAGAGACAACTTGATGGCATCTAACAACAACAACAACAACAACATAACTACAGGAAATAGATTCTTTTCCTCCTAGAAGTTCTATAATATTAATCAACCAAATGATGATGAGCAAATTCATCAACTTCCTTGCCTATGTTTTTTAGCCAAGAACACACGGAATAATTAAGAGTAGAATTCCTGACACGTCTACAGCAATTTCCCACTCGTCAGCTCATCTGTACCTCCAGAGGTCCTGTGCAGATAGCAGGGCTATTGCCCCCTTTTTCCAGTTGAGAAATCCAAGGCTCTGCTGGTGAAATGGTTCACTCAGTACCTGGAAGGGAGAAATGTGTTTCTTTCTCCAGTTTTCAGGCGGCTTGAATAGAACCCATCTGGAAGGCACTTGGGGGAATCATCAACTTCTACCTCCCCATTTTATGGATGAGAAACAGACTCAGGGAGGTAGTGGGACTTCCCAGAGATCACTTGGCTAGTAAATGGCAGCATTATTCTAGGACTCAGGGGGTCTGACTCCCAAGCCTGTGCTAACTCACCCTCTCCTACCACACAGACTGCTGGTGTCTTCCTACCAAGCATGCTTTAATAACTGTGGGGTTCCTGCACTTCCCAGGTGAGGCTGGAAGAAGAGAGAGTGAGAAGTGACAGGCTGCTGGCAAATAGCAAAATTGAGGTCCCTGGACACAGCCTATGTGGGGCCACAGTTAGCCTTAGTGCCCCCCCCCCCCCCTTAAATCTGGAGAGCTTCACCTTCTTTCTTCATCTCTCTTCCCAGGCCCCAAACCCTACCTCACTTGCCTTCTGTGTCCTGTGCTTCTGGCACCTCCTTGTGGCAAAAAGTGTCCACTGCAACAGTGGCTGCACCAGACATTAAAAAAAAAAAAAAAAAAGTCCCTGTGGTCCAGTAGGATCTAACTCACAGCGACCCCTCCTTGGGTTTCCAAGGCAGAAGGTTGGGCAATCCTACGTCTGTAGTGATGCTGCCTCGGAAACCCAAGGAGGGGTCGCTATGAGTCGGGGCCGACTCGATGGCACATAACAACAACAACAACATCACTATGGAAGTAGATTGCCCAACCTTCCTTCTGAGGAGTGGCTGGTGGGTTTGAATCGCCAGCCTTCTGGTTAGCAGTCAGATGCCTTAGGCATTATGCTACCAGAGCTCCCATACCAGACATATTCCTGGGAAAATCCCAAAGATTATAGAATGGAGAGATTGAAGGATCCTTAGAAATTATTTTTATAGATAATTTCCATTTTTCCCATCAGTGAGACAAACCTGGGCCTAGGTTACAGCCCTGGAATCCTGGTGTCCAGACTAGAGCCCCAAATGTGCTGTTATTCAATGTCCTTTGAATAGGAGTAACGTGTATTCTTTAGGGTAGGAAATCACCCCAATCAGCCACTAAGTTGTTTTTAGGGCTAACACCATGAACTAAACAAAAGGTGGTATAGCTTGTATGTTAATGCATATAGGTCTGGAGAAGGAAGGAATGGGATAAATTCTGGAAGTTCACCTTTCTGAGCTCCAGTTTCCTCATCTATAAATGGTATGAAACTATTTTGTAGGGATGATGTCAGGATGCAATGAGATGGTGCAAGTAAAGCATAGTGCCTGACTTGCTATTCACAGAAATTAAATCAAAATGAATCACAGAAATACACATAAGAGCTGACATTGAAAGTCCCAAGATCAGCAGAGCATGGCAGGCTGCTGAACAATGATACGGGTACATGCAGGGTTCAAGCGTGCCATAAGCTAGAGACCATTCCCAAAGCTGCTTTTTATATACGGGAAGCAGACCACATCCCTAAAGCAGCTACTCAGCTGCTGGTAGTAGATCCCACCATGGAGTTGATTGGCAGTCTCATTGTGAGGAATAACTACCACCAGCTGCTCAGCCACTCAACCAGGCCCAGCCAAGTTGACATAAAACCTTAACTACCACAGACTGCCATTTGAAAATGTCTCTCCCTCTCTTAACAAATAGTTGATCTGGATCCTGCGTTTGGCTTAGTCTTCGTCCCCAGTTCCTGGATTTGAACCAGTGGCCTACCTGTTGCCTATCGATTTAAGGATTGTTCCTTCACTTGAATCAGAGGCCTGCCGTGTTTTCTACTGATCTTGGGATTGTGCCATTTTACCTGCTGATCTTGGGTTCAGAGCCTCAGCAGCCAGCAGCTGTCTGAGTTAGGAGACGTCTTCAGCTCCAGTGAGCCTAGAATAACAGGCAGAGCTGAAGGCCAAAGTCAAGGGTCCTTCACCCTAGAGCCCCGAGAGCCAACACTCTGAATTTGGACTTCTAACTTCCTAAACTGTAAGAGAATAAATTCCTATTTGTTCAACCGTCCACTTGTGGTATTTATGTTGTAGCAGCACTAGAGAGCCAAGACAGTTGCAATCCCTATAATGTGACAGCTCTCTTCCCACTTCCTCCCTGTGGTTACCTTTTCCCTGTGTCTTTCTTTCCTATGCATTCCTGCCCTCTGAGCTATCTCCCTGTGCAAATAACTGCCCTTCTTATCTCCCATGGTGGATTAGTTTAAGGAGTGTACCTACCTGGCATAGTTGTTCACCTCCTAGGCTGCCTGTTGTTTGGCTGGAAGTTAAGCCACAGAAGTAAGTTCAATTCCAGGCCTGAAGGGTGACTAGGGGCCATAGTCTCGAGGGTTTCAACAGTCTCTATCAGACCAGTAAGCCTGGTCTTTTTTTAGGATTTTGGATTTTGTTCCACATTTTTTTTCCCACTTCACCCAGAATCTCCAATTTTGATCCCTTTCTGAGTGACTGGCAGTGATAATGGCATCCATCTAGTTCTGGTCTCAGGGTCATGTAGGCTGAGGTTCGCATGGTCCGTTAGTCCCTTGGACTAATTGTTTCCATGTGTCTTTTGTGTCTTTGATTTTCTTCACCCTTCATTGCTCCAAATGAGGAGACACCAATAGTTGCATCTTAGTTGGCCACTCACCAAAGTAGGATGGTAGAACAATGTTTCTGTGTAGTATGTTATGTCAGTTGAGCTTGATGTTCCCCATGACCATGGCCCCAAGCCTGTGAGCCCAGTGACTCGCTCCCTCAAGGTGTTTGGCTATGGCTAAGAAGTTACCATAATTTTTCCCCTTGTTAGCTCTGTTATATATATGGACTTTCTTATACCACATACAAATATGTATGTAGAAATACTGTCTGCCACACTTGTATGGTCATGGGTATATTCCCTTTTGCTTACCCATTCCTGATCATTTTTGCCTGTCTACCTATGTATCCATAGGTTCATGCTTGTTATTACTGATAGTGCAGTATTGTGTATGTAAAGTATTTACCTTTGTTGTCTGTACCTCTTGTGCACCTCTCTGTGTCTTCCTTTTCCTTAGTGTTGTACTGATCACTTGCTTTTGGTATATTGCCTTTCCCTTCACCCAAATCACTACACATCTGTTACCTATCTAACAATTTTCTTTCCTGTCCCTTTCCCTCCTCTACTTGGTAACCAATAAAAGTTTCCTTCCTGGCATAAACCTTTCCTTGACTTTTTACAATAACAGACTAATACAATATTTGTCCTTCTGTGATTAACTTATTGTACTCAGCATGATGTCCTCCAAGTTCATCCATGTTATGAAGTGTTTCACAGATTCTTCATTGTTATTTAGTGTTGGTTAGTATTCCATTGTGTGTATGTACCATAGCTTGGTTATTCGTCCATCCATTTATGGGCACATAGGTTTTTTTCCATCCCTTTGCTATTGTGAATAGTGCTGCGATGAACATGGATGTGTATATATCAATTCATGTCCTAGCTGTTACTTCTTTAGGAGATATACCAAGCAGTGGGATTGTTGGATCAAATGCTACTTCTATTTCCAACTTTTTAAAGAAGTACCATACCATTTTCCACAGTGGTTTTACCATTTTACAATCTCATCAGCAGTGTATGAGAGTTCCAATCCCTCTACACCCTTGCCAGCATTTGTTATTTTTGATCTTGTTAAACTTTGCAATTAGTGCTGGGATGAGAAGATATGTCATTGTTGTTTTGATTTGTATCTCTCTAATGGCTAATGAAGGAGCTCTGGTAGCATAGTGCCTAAGGCACTTGACTGCTAACCAGAAGGCTAGTGGTTCAAACCCACCAGCCACTCCTCAGAAGGAAGGTGAGGCAATCTACTTCCATAGTGATACTGCCTCAAAAACCCAAGGAGGGCTCGCTATGAGTCGGGTCTGACTCAATGGCACATAACAACAACAACAACAATGAATGGCTAGTGATAACGAGCATTTCTTCATGTGTTTGTTGGTTGCCTGAGTATCTTCTTTGGTGAAATGTCTGTTCATGTGTTCTGCCCATTTTTAAATTGGATTGTTTGTCTTTTTTATGTTGAGGTGTTTTCTATATATTTTAGAAATAAGTCGCTTGTTGGATTTGTCATTGCCAAATATTTTTTCCCAATCAGTAGGTTCTCTTTTTCTCTTTTGGAGAAGGCTTTTGATGTGCATAAGATTGTAATTTTTAGAAATTTTTAGAAAGTCCCAGTCATCTGGTTTATCTTCTGTTGTTTGTGCATTTTAGTTATAATTGGTAGTCTATTTATGCCATGTATTAGGACCCCTAAGATTGCCCCTATATTTTCTTTGATGAACTTTATACTTGCAGGTTTTACATTTAAGTCTTTGATCCATCTTGAGTTAGTTTTTGTGTATGGTGTGAGGTATGGATCTTGTTTCATTTTTCTGCAAACAGATACCCAATGCTAGCACCATTTGTTAAAGAGATTGTCTCTTCTCCATTTAATAGATTTTGGCCCTTTGTCAAAGATCAATTGTCCATAGTGGATGGGTTTATTTCTGGGTTCTCAATTCTGTTCCATAGGTCCATGTGCCTGTCATTGTACCAATACCAGGCTGTTTTGACTACTGTGGTTATATAGGTTTTGAGATTGGGGAATGTGAGACCTCCTATTTAGTTATTCTACTACAGTAGTACTTTGCTTAGCCAAGGTCTCTTTCCTTTTCATAAAAAAATTAGTAATTGGTTTTTCCATGTCCTTAAAGAATGATGATGGAATCTGGATCAGGATTGCATTGAATCTATAGATTTCTTTGGGTAGTATTGACATTTTCACAATGTTCAGTTTCCTATCCATGAGCATGGTATGTTCTTCCATTTATGTAGATGTCTTATAGTTTCTTGAAGTAGTGTTTTGTAGTTTTCTTTGTACAGGGTTTTTTGTGTCCCTTTTGAGATTTATTCCTAAATATTTTAACTTTTGTTAGTTGTTATAAATGGTATTTTTCTTATTTCCTTCTCAGAGAGCTCTTTGTTGAGATAGAAGACTCCAATTAATTTTTGTATGTTGATCTTGTATCCTGCCATTATGCTGAATCTTTCTATTAGTTTCGGTAGTTTTCTTGCTGAGTCTCTGGGATTTTGTATAGGAACATATCATGTGTGATCAGGAATGGTTTTATTTCTTCCTTACCAATTTGGATGCCTTTTATTTCCCTTTTTTGACTTATTTCTCTGGCTAGAACTTCCAATACAATGTTAAATAGAAGTGGTGATAGAGGGCATCCTTGTGTGGTTCCTGTTTGCAAGGGCAAAGCTTTCAGTCTCTCTCTGTTGAGAATAATGTTGGCTGTAGGTTTTTGTATATATGCCCCTTATTATGTTGAGGAATTTCTCGTCTATTCCTATTTTGCTCAGTTTTTTTTTTTTTTTGAATGGGTGTTGGATTTTATCAAATACTTTTTCTGCATCAGTTGATATGATCATGTTGTTCTTTTCCTTTATTTTACTTATGTGATTCATTACATTGATTGTTTTTCTAACGTTGAAACATCCTTGCATTCCTGGTATGAATCCCACTTGGTCATGATGTATTGTTTTTTTGATATGTTGTTGGAGTCTATTGGCTAGGATTTTGTTGAAGTTTTTAGCATCTAAGTTCATGAGGGGTATTGGTCTGTAGTTTTCCTGTCTAGTGGTGTCTTTGCCTGGTTTTGGTATCAGGGTTATGATTGCTTCATTAAATGATTATGGGAGGATTCCATTCTTTTCTATGTTCTGGAATAGTTTGAGTGGGATTAGTATCAACTCTTCTGTGAATGCTTGGTAGAATTCTTC
>NW_006921618.1:5448165-5459973 GCF_000298275.1 Orycteropus afer afer | reverse complement strand
CCTTCCGAGGAGTGGCTGGTGGGTTTGAACCGCCAGCCTTCTGGTGAGCAGTCAAGTGCCTTAGGCACTATGCTACCAGAGCTCCCTGTACTTTGTCAGTTTTATTAATCTTTTCAAAGAACCAACTTCTAATCTTGTTGATTCTTTCTATTGTTTTTTCTGATTCATTTATTTCTGCTCAAATCTTTATTGTTTCTTTTCTTCTGGTGACTAGGCTATTTTTTTGCTGCTCTTTTTCTAATTTTTAGAGATATTTGGTTAGGGTTGATTTTGGCTCTTTCTTCTTTTTGATGTGTGCATTTATTGCTATAAATTGTGCTCTGATCACTGCTTTTGCTGTGTCCCAAGATTTTGGTATGTTGTGTTCATTCTCATTTGATTCAAAGAATTTTTTAATGTCATTTTTTAATTTCTTCTATTACTTGGTAATTTTTAAGGAGGAGTTTTTATTATTCAGTTTCCATGTGTTTGCTTTTTCTTCTCCTTGATCTTCCTATTGTTGATTTCTGATTTTATAGCATTGTGATCAGAGAAGATGCTTTGCAGTATTTCAATGTTTTTAAATTTACAGACTTGCTTTGTGGCCTAACATATGGTCTATTCTGGTGAATGTTGCATGTGTGCTTTGAAAAGAACATATATTTTGCTGTTGTTGGGTGAAGTGCTCTTTATATATCTATAATGTCAAGTGGTTGAATGTATTGTTTAGTTCTTCTGTATCTTTGTTGAGTTCCTTTCTAATCATTCTATCTTTCATTGAAAGTGGTATATTAAAGTCTCCAATTATTATTATCCACCATTTGTCTGTCAGTTTGTCTTATTGTGGTGGCTTGCATATTGCTATAAGGCTAGAGGCTATGCCACTGGTATTTCAAATACCAGCAGGGTCACCCATGGTGGACAGGTTTCAGCAGAGCTTCCAGACTAAGAGAGACTGGGAAAAAGGAAAAGGCTATCCACTTCTCAAAAAGTTGGCCAGTAAAAACCTTATGAAGAGCAGTGAAATACTGTCTGATATAATACTGGAAAACTTTATGAATGGCCCTAAAACATTTGTCTGGTATGGTGGCAGAAGATGAGACCCTCAGGTTGGAAGGCACTCAAAATATGACTGGGGAAGAGCTGCCCCATCAAAGCGTTGAGTTGACCTTTGTGATAGTTGGAGCTGTGTGTCAACTTGACTGGACCACAATTCTGTGTGGTTTGAGCTGTTGTGGTGTAGTTGTTCCCATGATGGGATCAGATGACTATGTTCTGAGTGGCCAATCTGTTGAAAGGGAGTTTCCTAAGGGGTGTGGCCTGCTTCCAGTATATCCAAGGACATCCTGGGAAGAGAAACATTCTTCTGTGGATCGGGACTCTGTGGGGCTGCCTACAACTGTCTGTGAGTGAACAGTCCACCATTTGGCCCGGAGATCTTGAATTCGTCATTTGTTGGAGTCAACAACCAGTGTACTGCCTGCCAGCCTTGAGCTCCTCAGCCCCTGTGGTTGCAAGAGCCAGGAAAAGCCTCCAGCTTGATGTTTGATCCAGGAACTTTGGACTTGCCAGCTTCTATAAGTATGTGAGCCATTTTCCTAAGATAAATTTCTTTATATATATACCTATATATAAGTTTTACTGGTTTTTGTTTCTCTAGAGAACCCAGTCTAACACAACCTTAATGAAGTGGATGGAGTAAAGCTTTCAAGACCACCATTTGTTGATGGGGCATGACTCAAAATGGGAAGAGCTATCTGCAAACATTCATTACTAATCAGAATGTGGAATGTATGAAGCATGAATCTAGGAAAATTAGAAGTTGTCAGAAATGAAATGGAATGTATAAAGATAGATACCTTAGGCATTAGTGAACTGAAATGGACTGGTATTGGCCATTCTGAATCAGGCAATCATATGATCTACTATGCTAGGAATGACAAATTGAAGAGGAATGGCATTACAGTCATTGTCAAAAAGAATGTTTCAAGATCTATCCTGAAGTACAATGCTGTCAGTGATAGGATAATATCCATACAGCTACAAGAAAGACCAGTTAATACTACTGTCATTCAAATTTATGCACCAAACACTAAAGCCAAAGATGAAGACATTGAAGATTTTTACCAATTTCTGCAGTTTGAAATTGACAAAAGATGCAATCAAGATGTATTGATGATTACTGGTGATTGGAATGCAAAAGTTGGAAACAAAGAAGAATCATTGGTAGTTGGACAATATGGCCTTGTTGATAGAAATGACGCTGGAGACTGTATGATAGAATTTTGCAAGACTAATGATTTATTCATTACAAATACCTTTTTTCAACAGCATAAACAGTGGCTATACATGTGGATCTTGCCAGATGGAGTGCACAGGAATCAGATTGATTCCAGCTGTGGAAAGAGGCAATGGAGAAGCTCAATATTATCAGTCAAAACAAGCCCAGGAGCTGACTGTGCAACAGACCATCAATTACTCATAATCAAGTTCAAGTTGAAGCTAAAGAAAATTAAAACAAGGCTATGAAAGCTAAAATATGACCTTAATTACATCCAACTTGAATTTAGAGATCATATGAAGAATAGATTTGACTCACTGAACACCAATGACTGAAAATCAGATGAGTTGTGGGATGACACCAAGAACATCACACATTAAAAAAGCAGTGGTCATTAAAAAGACAGGAAAGGAAGAAAAGACCAAAAGGGATGTGAGAAAAGACTCTGAAACTTGCTCTTGAAGGGAGAGTAGCTAAAGCAGATGGAATGAATGACTAGATAAAAGAGCTGAACAGAAGAAAGACCTGGATTTAGAAAACCAAAAGGGAAGAACACACTTGGCATTTCTCAAGGCAAAAGAGCTGAAGAAAAATTAAAGCCTAGAGTTGTAATATTGAAAGATTTTATGGGTAAAATATTGAAGGATGCAGGAAGCATCAAAAGAAGATGGAAGGAATACAGAGTCACTGTACCAAAAAAATTTATCAATGTTCAACTCTTTCAGGAGGTAGCATATGATCAAGAACAAATGGTATTGAAAGAAGTCCAAGCTGCGCTGAAGGAACTGGTGAAATACAAGCCTCCAGGAATTGATGGAATACTCCTTGAGTTGTTTGAACAAATGAGTGCAGGGCTGGAAGTGCTTACTTGTCTATGCCAAGAAATTTGGAAGACAGCTACCTGGCTAACTGACTGAAAGAGATGCATATTTATGTGCATTCCAAAGAAAGAGGATCCAACCAAATGAAACCAAACTCACTGCCATCGAGTTGAATCCAACTCATAGCGATCCCCATTGGGTTTCCAGGGTTGTAAATCTTTATGGAAGCAGATCTGTGGAGCGGTTGGTGGGTTTGAACCACTTACCTTCTGAGTAACAGCCAAATGCCTTATCCCCTATGCCACCAGAACTCCATGGTGATCCAACAGAATGTGGAAATTATTGAACAATATCATTAATGTCACATGCAAGTAAAATTTTGCTAAACATAATTCAAAAACAGCTGCAGCAGTATAGACAGAGAACTTCCAGAAATTCGAGCTGGATTCAGAAGAGGACATGAAACTATGGATATCATTGCTGATATCAGATGTATCTTCTTGTTGAAAACAAGGAACACCAGAAAGATGCTTGCCTGTTTTTTTATTGACTATGCAAAGGCAATTGACCTTGTGGATCACAACAAGTTATGGGTAACATTACAAAGAATGGGAATTCCAGAACACTTAATTGTGCTCATAAAGAACCTGAACAGAGACCAAGAGGCTATCGTTTGAACAGAACAAAGGGATACTGCATGGTTTAAATCAGGAAGGGCATGTGTCAGGGTTGTATCCTTTTACCATACTTATTCAATCTCTATGCTGAGCAAATAATATGAGAAGCTGGGCTAAATAAAGAACGTGGCATCAGGATCAGAAGAAAACTCATTAACAACCTGTGATATGCAAATAACACAACCTTGCTTGCTGAAAATGAAGATGTTTTCAAGCACTTACTGATGAAGATCGAAGACTAGTCCTCAGTATGGATTACACCTCAACATAAAGAAAACAAAAATCCTCACAACTGGACCAGTAAGCAACATCATGATAGATGGAGAAAAGATTGAAGTTGTCACAAAGTTCATTTTACTTGGATCCAGACTCAACACCCATGATGACAGCAATCAAGAAATCAGATGACGAAGCAAAGAAGAGTGAAGAAAATCAAAGGAATCTGGAAACAATTAGTCCAAGGATAAAATGAACCACGAGGACCTCAGCCTTCATGACCCCAAGACCAGAAGATCTAGATGGTGTGTGAATACCAAAAGTGATCGATCAAAACTGGAGATCCTGGATACAGTGGGAGGGAAAATGTGGAGCAAAATTCAAAAACACAAAAATGACCAGAATTACTGGTTAGAGAGAGATTGGTGGAACCCCCAAGACTGTGGCCCCGGGTTACCCTTTGGGCCCCAAAATGGACTCACTTCCATGGATTGGCTCTTATCCCAGTAGTAGAAAGACCTACATGCAGAACACCTCCCCCAGGGTGATGCACCCACCTACTCTAGGGAGATGCATCCCTTAGAGCAGTCAGCCATGAGACACCAGAGGGGCAGCATTCACATAGAGGGAAAGGTGGACAGACAGGAGCGCATAGTTAAGAAGGGCACAGGAAGGGGAGGGAAGGAGAGTTTTTTATGGTTGGGGATGGTAATCAGGGCATGAAATCAAATGTGCATGAACTGATGAATGTAAAACAAATTTGCTTGTCATATGAGTTGAACATTTACCTCAAGTAGATACTCTCCTTAGAGAGAACAATCATGGAAGAAAGAAGGGCTGCTTATGCACAGGGAGACAACTCAGGGGGCAGGAGTCCATGGAGGGATAGACACAGGGAAGAGGTAACTATGGGGAGGAAGTGGGAGGGGAGCTGTTGCATTGTGGTAAACTGTGGTCAATATCATGAGACAAAGTATATGTGAACTGCTATATGGAAAGTGAATTTGCTCTGTAAATCTTCACCCAAATCACAATAAACAAAACAAAACACAAAAATATGATTGTAAATTTTCCCCAAAGCACAATAATAAAATTAATTAAATAACTAAAAAACAATCAGACAACATATTGCACTGGACAAATCTGCTGCAAAAGACCTATTTAAAGTTTTAAGAAGCAAAGATGTCACTTTGAAGATGCCTAACCCCAGTCATAGTATTTTTAATTGCCTCATATGCATTGAGAGCTGGACAGTGAACAAGGAAGACTGAAGAAGAATCGATGCCTTTGAATTATGGTGTTGGTGAAGAATACTAAAAATACCATGGACTTCCAGAAGAATGAACAAATCTGTCCTTGAAGAAGTACAGACAGAATGCTCCTTGGAAGCAAGAATGGCCAGACTTTGTCTCACCTGCTTTGGTCATATGGTCAGAAGGGACCATTCCCTGGTGAAAGATATCATGCTTGGTAAAGTGGAGGGTCAGTGAAGAAGGGAAAAACCTCAACAAGATGGACTGACACAATGGCTGCAATGAAGAACTCAAGCACAGCAAGGATCATGAGGATGGCACATGACCAGGCAGGGTTTCATTCTGTTGTACATAGGGTCATTATGAGTCAGGGTTGACTCGATGGCATCTAAAAACAACAACATTATTACTGTGAAGTCATCTGTTTGTCTTTCAATTCTGTTAAAGTCTGATTTATGTATTTTGGGGTTTTTCATTGGGTGTGTTGATATTTATTATGATAATGTCCTCTTGTTCAATTCACCCTTTAATCATTGTGTAATCTCCTTCCTTGTCTCTTATGGTGGTTTTTGTTTTAAAGTCTATTTTATCAGAATACACTCCTGTTCATTTTTGATTGCCAGTTGCTTGATATTTTTTCTCCACTTTTGGTTTTTAGTCTATTTTTGTCTTTGTGTCTAAGATGTCTTTCTTGTAGACAGCATATTGATGGGTCATGTTTTTTAATCCATTCTGTAACTCTGTCTCTTGATTGGTGTGTTTAATTTCGTTGCATTCAGTGTAATTATCAACAAGTATAAATTTATTGCTGTCATTTTGTTGGGAGCTTTGGTAGCATAGTGCCTAAGGCATTTCACCACTAACCAGAAGGCTGGCGGTTCAAACTCACGAGCCACTCCTTGGAAGGAAGGTTGGGAAATCTACTTCCATAGTGATACTGACTCAGAAACCCAAGGAGGAGTCACTATGAGTCAGATCTGACTCTACAGCAGTGAGTTTGGTTTTTGGATTTTGGTCATTTTGTTACGTATTTTTTTGTGATGTTACTGATTTATTTGTTCCATGTAGTTTTCTGTGCTTAGCTCATTTTGTTTATGAGTTATAATATTGAGAGATTTGTCTTCAGTCTCACAAATTGTCTTCCATTGATTCGATTCTACTCTTTTGCCCTTTAAATATGTTATCTATTTGTAAAATCTTAGTATTAATCTTTTGGATTTCTATTGGCTGTGTTTGTATGGTGTCTATTTTCATATTTATTTTGTCAGTTTGTTCTTGTATTATTTTCCTAAATTGTATTAGAGTTACATCTGTGTTTTCCTTAATTTTGTCAGTGTTTTCCATGCTCTGTCTCTCAATCCATTGAAGGTACTTAAATATCATTGTTTAAAATTCCTTATCAGGTAGTTCTAGTGGCACTTCCTCTTCAGGAAAGTCTTCTGGTTTGTATTGTGGTTGTTTGTTTGTACTACTTTACCTTGTTTGTTTGTGTGAGCTGAGAATGTCAGTTGTCTCCAAAACATTGTTATGTCATTGTATTTATATTGAATTAATTGGGGATTGTATGTTGGTGTGATTTGCCCATTATTATTAATTGCTTTATTTTGTTTTGACATATCCAAGCAAGCAGGGCTGGTGTGCTACTCTGTTTGCTAGTTTGGCAGCACTTGGGCACTCCCCACCTGTCTCCTATTGGCAGATGTGATAGAGAATGAGAACGTGTACACAAATCTCTGTTGGCTGTTTGGGTAGAGCAGTTGAGGGTGAGTTGGGCTAGGCTGCCATTTATCATTGATCAGTTGGTTCAGAAGCAGATAGTGGCCCTTGCCAAGTGGGTGGGGCTCGTAGGAGGTGCAGATGTGGTTGGGTTGTGTGGGCATTATTACTGTCTCCAACCTGGTGGGACAAAAAAAAAAAAACCAAAAAAAAAAAAAAAACAGAGGAAAAAACCCCACAAACAGCATAAACAACAGCAACAACCACAAAAAGAAAAAAACAATAAATGAAAAGAAAAAAATTTTAAAAAGAAAAATAAAGAGATAAGAGAAGGACAAAGGGAGGGGGGGGAACAATGCCTGGGGAGGAGGAAGAGAAGACAGCAAGAGAAAAAGAATAATAAAGAAGAAATATGAAAAATGCAAAAGAAAAACAAAGGATGGAAAGAATGAAGAGAAAAAGAAGAAAAGAAATAAAAAAGGGAACCAGGAAAAAGAGAGAGAGAGATTGCGAGAGAGAGAGAGAGAGAGAGAGAGAGAGAGAGAGAGAGAGAGAGCGTGCCAGGGAAAGGAAAGAGAAAAAAAGAAAAAGAAAGGAGGGAAGAACAAGAATAATTTAAAGACAAACAAAAACAAAATGGGGGGCCAGGGCACCCAGGCTGTGTTTCTGCTGACCAAACAAGCAGCAAGGAGCAGGGTACTTAGTTCTGGTACTAGTTCCTGCTTACTCAAAAGGCAACTGGGTCAGGGTGCCTAATCTCAGATGAGTTCTTGCAGAGCCAGGAGATGTCTGGGGACAGGGCACCTGGACCAGGAAAAAGTTCTTGCTGGCTCAAGTGGTGATGGGAGTAAACCACCTGGTTCCAGAAGAAATTCCTGCCAGCCCAAAAAGCAGCTGGAGACATGGTGTCTGGTCTCAGAAAAAGTTTCTGCTGTCCCAAAAGGAAGCTGGGTGCATGGTCTTTATTCCCAGAAAATGTTTCTGCCATCCCAAAGGGGACTTGGTTTAGGGCATCTTATCTCAACAATTTCCTGCCAGCCCGAAATGCTGCTGGGAACGGGGTGTCTGATCTTGGAACTAGTTCCTATCTATGCAGGATGCAACTGGGAGCAAGGCCCCTGATCTCAGAGGAGTTCCTTTTGATCCAGAAGGCGTCTGGAGACAGAGTGCCTGGACCCACAAAAAGTTCCTGCCAGTCCAGAAGGTGACTGGGACCAAGGTACCGGGTTCCAAAGGGAGTTCCTGCCAGCTCAAAAAGGAGCTATGGGCATGACATCTGGTCCCAAAGAAAATTCCTGCTGTCTCAAAAGGTAACTGGGTGCAGGGTCCTATTCTTAAAAAAGTTCCTGTCATCCCAAAAGCCAACTGAGTGTAAGGTACTACTGAACTAAAAGGTGACTGGGAACAGGGCACCTAGTCCTGAGACCTGAGTTACTGCCTGCCCAGAAGGCAGCTGGTGGCAGGGTGCGTGGTGTGGAATGAAATTCCTGCCAGTCCAGAAGGTGGTTGAGGGTGGGGGATGGCCACATCTCCATTCATCAGGAGGGTGTGAGGTACAAGGAAAACAAGGGGAATATCATACCTTTCTGGTCATCAGCCACTAATGTTGTTACCTGTACAGTCTTTGGCAAGCAGAGCTAATTATCAGGTTGCTGCCTGGATTAGAATGCCACATACAGATATTCAAAATGGCAATGTCATCACGCCAGTCAATACTCCACAGCTCCATTAGTCTTCTTATTTGCTGTTTTTATTCAGTTTCTTCTATAGTCGGTATTTAATCCACTTCTTTGTCCTTCCCTTTGAAAGTCAGGTTTCCAGGATTATCTTCTGTATGTGTTTCAATTGTTTCCTTGTTGTAGAGAGTCTGTGTAGTTTATTTGCCTATTCTGCCATCTTGCCAGAAGTCCTGGTGTGTTACATTTTATAAAGTCATCTCAGATTCTTTTCATAAATAGATGAGGTTTAAATTATTTATAAAAGAAAGAAAAAACTCTCCTGTACTCTCCATAAGGAGCTTTGGTGGTGCAATGGTTAAAGCATTTGGCTGCTAACCAAAAGATTGGTGGTTTGAATCTGTGGGAGAAAGATGTTGCTCTCCATAAAGTCTGCTTCCATAAAGATTTACAGCCTTGGAAACCCTAAGGGGCAGTTCTATTCCGAACTGTAGGATCACTATGAGTTGGAATCAGATGGATGGGAGTGGGTTTGATTTTGGTTTGATACTGTCCGTGAGATCAGGGAACACCTCCTGAACAGCATCTCCATGTTCCCACTGTGCATCCAGGATAGTATGTTGCATGGGATAAATGCTCATTTAAAATATATTGAACACATTAAGTCATTTTAATAATTATTTTTATGTTAGGGGCTCCCCAAACTAAAGTTCTGCGAGGAAACTGAGCAACAAGCTCATGTCATCATTAGCATCTTTTCTATTTCCTGTTTCCTGTAATATCAGTGCAGAAGCTAAGATGCCTGCTGTCATATTGACTTGTGACCCTGGTGTCACACTGACTGGACAGCCATAGAGGGCATTCATCCTAGAGAGAGGGCCTTCCCTAGTGAGAATAAATAGCCCTCTCTACTGCCTGCCAGTGGCAATTTGCTTGCTCTAATTCCATTTAGCCTGGGATAATAGGTAAGTAGGGCCATGTCTGAAGAACCCTGGAAGCACAGTGGTTGAGGAAGGAGGGGCTTGAGGGAGATTTGTGCCCCTCTGGGGGGAAATCAAGTCTGGAGCTCGGTGGTGACATTGTTCTTAGTGGCTCTGTCTCTCCCAGGCTTGCCTCCCAGCCCCTAGAATCTCCTGGTGCCTTAGAAACTTACCTCACTTTCTCCAAATCAGAGGCTCATCTTGAACTTGTGACTCAATGTGGACAGCCATTCTGACCTGGGAATGGTTCCCAAGGAACATCTGGCTGCAGCTGAAATTGTCCATCTTTCATTGCTTTTAACAAGGTCCACATGACGTAAATTTCAAAATGTTCCAAAAGGACCGTGCTCAGCATAGCTGATGAAGGATTTCAGCCTTTGGAAAAAAAAAAAAAGTAGGGCTATTTAAAACCAAACTGTCTCATTTATGAGTGATGGTCTTTTAATGAGTACTCAAGGAACCCATAAAAGGGCTCTAGTGAATGAAACAAGAGGGCCCAAAATAGTCCGATGCTGTGAACAAGAACCCCTAACCTGTTTGCAGTGGATACACCCTGCAGTTTTCAGTTTTATGGCCCCCCTTTTGTTCTATCTCCCACTCTGATCCAAGGATATAAGGATTTTGATTGTGAAAAAATAGGTTAGATCATGCCTTGGTGGTCCTCAAGAAGCTTTACTGGCTCGTGTCCTTAAAATGGTGAAGTTCAAAGTTTTGGCTTGGCATATAGGGCTCTCTATGATCTGACCCCAACTTTCTTTTGCAGTTGTTCCCTGCTGTCTGTCATTTGTCATGGGCTCCAGCTATATTGGCCAACTCTGGGTGCCTTCGCACATTTCTTCATCTTGTTCCTTCTGCGTGAAGTCTTTCCCACCCATCCTGGCCCTCCACTCCACCCTCCATTCAGTTTCCAGTTGCTGTCTAGTTGATCTAGACTCATGGCAACTCCATGTGTTTCAGAGTAGAACTGTGCTTCATACAGTTTTCAATGTCTGACTTTTGGAAGTAGCTTGCTAGATCTTTCTTCTCTGGGTGAACTCAAACTATTGACCTTTGATTAGCAGTGAACACAGTAACCATTTGCACTGCCCAGAGACACCCATTCTGTTTACAACACTTGAATTCTTCCCTGTTAAGCCTTCTCTAGTGAGAATAAATAGTCCTCTCTCCTGCCTGCCTGTGGCAATTTACTTGCCCTAATTCCATGTGGCCTGGGTAATAGGTAAATAGGCCCATATCTGAAGAACCCTGGAGGCACAGTGGTTAAAAGCACTGGGCTGCTAACCAAAAGGTTAGTGGTTCAAACCACCAGCCGTTCCATGGTAGAAAGATGTGGCAGTCTGCTTCTGGAAAGATGTATAGCCTTGGAAACCCTATGGGGCAGTTCTTCTTTGTCCTGTAGGGCCACTAGGAGTCAGAATTGAATCAACAACAATGGGTTTGGGCCCATGTCTGCCTCCCATAAGACCAAACAGCCAGAGGGCAGAACCTACATAAAGTATCTCCTAGTGATCAGCCCAGAGCCTTGGACCCAGAAGACAATCATTGGTTGTAATGTGACTGGAGTGTTTTTCTTTTTTAGCTTTTTAATTCAAGTTTTATTAATGTAAAATACACCTTACATGCACACTCAAAAGACACAGAAGAGTGAGAAGTCACCCAATCCCATGTGCCCATTTCCTTATGTGGAAACCACCAATATTATCAGGCTTTTTGTGTGTGTGTGTGTGTGTGTGTGTGTGTGAATAATTCTATAGATATGCAACCAAACATATATATTGGCCCCCTCTTTCTGCAAATAAATAGCATCATACTCAGGAAGTTTTGTGGTTTGCTTTTTTCACTTTACTATGCACACATACACATTATTTTTAATGTTTACTTAACCAGTTGACTATTGACAACTTTTAACTTGTTTTCATTCTTTTGTTATTAAAAGCAATGCTACAACAAATAATCTTGTACATCTGTCATTTTCACATGTGTGTGTTTATATAGGAAGAATTTCTGGAAGTGGACTTGCTAGGTCAATGGGTATGAGTACTTTTGTTTTTTTAATTGTGATTTGGGTGAAAATTTACAGAGCAAATTCACTTTCCATACAGCAGTTTACATACACTTTGTCTCATGACATTGACTACAATTTACCACAGTGCAACAGCTCCCCTCCCACTTCCTCCCAATAGTTACCTCTTCCCTGTTATCCCTCCAT
>NW_006921618.1:5416028-5447855 GCF_000298275.1 Orycteropus afer afer | reverse complement strand
CTCTCTATCCAGGATCTCCTACATAGATTCCCCTCCAAGTGGTTGACAGTGGTAGCTGGGCACCATCTAGTTCTTCTGGGGGTATGAATACTTTTAATCTTGGATTAACATGGTCCACTTGTTCTCCATAAAGATGTCCAAGTTTATACCCACAAGCAATGTGTGAGAGCATGTGTCCCCACACCTTCTTCAACACAATGTGTTATCAAGCTTTATAACAGGTTCCAATGAAAAAATTAAAGTTATATCTTATTTTCAATTTATGTGTGTGTGTGTTTTAAAATGAATTCATGATCATCCCTTGAGTGGAAAATCATCACTGATATTCGGAGTGTTGACAGTCTAGGGATTTTAACCCCACGGTCATAAAAAGTAATTATTGTTTGACTTCAATCATATTGAAGGGATGGGGTCAAAAAATGTCATGGATATCCGATTGCTTTAATAAAGAGATTTTAGTTTTGGGGGCAATCTGCACTTTGTAGAGACTTTTAAACATACGTTGATTTTACTCAATGAATACATCCTGTATTTTCAAGAATTTAAAGCATATCCTCTATGAGACAGTTCAGTGAACACATGCTTTGCAGGCTTGATGTTTTGGAAACAATTTGAAGATACTTCTGATTATTTTAGGCAATAAAATAAAATACAGAAGTCAGAGAAGCAGTCTCTGAAGAAAGATCACTGGATTCGAAGCCTGTCTCTATCACTTTTAGCTGCACAACCCTGAGCAAATCATATTACCTGAATCTCAGTTTCCGTAATCTGTCTCATAGTGTTGAGAGGATTAACTGGGATGATGCCTGTAAACTTTTTGGCACACTATTGTTGTTAGGTGCCATTAAGTCAGTTCCGACTCATAGCGACTCTGTGTACAGAACAAAACACAACATGGTCCCTGTGCCATCCTCATAGTCATTGTCGTGTTTGAGCCCACTATCACAGCCCTGTGTCAATCCATCTAGGTGAGGTTCTTCGTCACTGATCCTCTACTTGAGCAAGCATTATGCCCTTCTCCAGGGACTGGTCCCTCCTGAAAACATGTTTAAAGCATGTGAGACAAAGTCTTGCCACCCTCACTTTCAAGAAACATTCTGGTTGTACTTCTTCCAAGACAGATTTGTTTATTCTTTTGACAGTCCATGGTATATTCAATATTCTTCACCAACACCACAATTCAAAGACATCAACTCTTCTTCGGTTTTCCCTTATTCATTGTCCAGCTCTCACATGCATATGAAGCTACTGAAAAGACAATGGTTTGGGTCAGGTGCACCTTAATCTTCAAAGTGACATCTTTGGTCTTTAACACTTTAAATGTCTTTTGCAGCAGATTTTCCCAATGCAATATGTTGTCTGATTTCTTGACTGCTGCTTTCATGGGCGTTGATCATGGATCCAAGTAAAATGAAATCCTTGAAAACTTAAATCTTTTCTCTATTTATCCTGATGTTGCTTATTGGTCCAGTTGTGAGGATTTTTGTTTTCTTTATGTTGAGGTGTAATCCATATTGAAGGCTGTAGTCTTTGATCTTCATCAGTAAGTGCTTCAAGTCCTCTTCACTTTCAGCAAGCAAGGTTGTGTCATCTGCATATCACAGGTTGTTAATGAGTCTTCCTCCAATCCTGATGCTGTGTTCTTTTTCATATAGTCCAGTTTCTCGGATTATTTGCTCAGCATTGAAATTGAGTTAAGTATGGTGAAAGGATACAACCCTGACACATACATTTCCTGCTTTTAAAGCATGTAGTATCCCCTTCTTTTGTTCCAATAACTGACTTTTGATCTATGTATGTTGTTGTTGTTATTTGCTGTCGAGTCGGCCCTGACTCATAGCGACCCCTCCTTGGGTTTCCGAGGCAGTATCACTACGGAAGTAGGATTGCCCGACCTTCCTTCCGAGGAGTGGCTGGTGGGTTTGAACCGCCATAAGCACAAGGAAGTGTTCTGAAATTCCCATTCTTCACAATGTTATCCATAATTTGGTATGATCCAGACTGTTGAATGACTTTTCATAATCAATAAAGTGCAGGTAAACATCTTACTGATATTCTCTACTTTCAGCCAAGATCCATCTGACATCAGCAATAATATCCTTCATTCCACATCTGCGATAGTTAAGATTGTGTGTCCCCTTGGACCATGATTCTGAGTGGTTTAAGCATTTGTGGTGTGGTTGTTCCCATGATGAGATCTGATGTATATTCTTTAAGCAGCCAATCAGTTGAAAGGCAGTTTCTTTGGGGGGGGGGGCTGCTTCATATATATTGTTGTTATGTGCCGTCAAGTTGGACCTGACTCATAGCGATCCCTCCTTGGGTTTGTGAGCCAGTATCACTACGGAAGTAGATTGCCCCATCTTTCTTCTGAGGAGTGGCTGGTGGGTTTGAACTGCCAGCCTTGTGGTTAGCAGTCAAGTGCCTTAGGCACTATGCTACCAGAGCTCCTGCTTCATATACATACATACATACATACATACATACATATATATGTATATATGCATGTGTATATGTATATGTTGTTATGTGCCTGTGAGTTGTCTCCGGCTCATAGCAACCCCTCCTTGGGTTTCTGAGACAGTATCACTATGGAAGTAGATTGCCCAACCTTCTTTCTGAGGAGTGGCTGGTGGGTATGAACCACCAACCTTCTGGTTAGCAGTCAAGTGCCTTAGGCACTATGCCACTAGAGCTTCCACATATGTATATGTATGTATGTATATATGTGTGTACTGGGAAATTTTGAGGACCTTCTGTGGATCTGGATCCTACTGTGCTGCCTACAACTAGCCTGTGAGCCAATAATCCACCATTCTGCCTGCTGATCTTGAATCCATCACCCGCTAAAGTTAACATCTGGTATACAGCCTGCCTATCTTGAGTTCGTCAGCCCCTGCAGCTGTGTGAATTGGGAAGAGCCTTCAGCTTGATGTTTGATCCAGGAACTTGGGACTTGCTAGCCTGTATAACTGGGTGAGCTATTTTCCTAAGATAAAATTCTCTCTTTCTATATATGAGCTTTTCTGGCTTTGCTTACCTAGAGAACTCAGCCTAAGACAACATCCTCTTCTGAATCTGGCTCAAATTTCAAAATGAGAAGAAACAGTTGCAAACATCCATTAATAATTGGAATGTGAAATGTACAAAGTATGAATCTAGGAAAATTGGAAGTTGTTGGAAAATGAAATGAAATGCTTGAAGATGAATATCCTAGACATAAGTGAAATGAAATGGACTGGTATTAGCCATTTTGAATTGGACATTCATATGGTCTACTATATTAGGCACTCTGCCCAATCCCTCTACAACAGAGACCCAGGAAAACCAAGTGAAACAGATATAAATAATGATCCTGGAATGCTGGGCATCAAATGAGAAAATAAAAAATTAGACTAAGTGCTGATTGGGCAGGAAAATGGAGCAAGGTCAGTGACTGAGGAGAGAAGAGGCCACAACTGGCCGAAAAGTGTCCATTTTGAATACAGAGGCATCAGACACTGACAAGGAGGGGAAAAAAATAAAATAAACTTCCTGGAATCCACACGGTGGTAACAACAGTGTGTAGGCAGATTGGCAGGATTCAAGGTGAGCAAAAGATGTGCGGGAGCTGGGAGAAAAATGTGCAGGTAAGTAGGTCAGACTTACAGTGGCAGAGGCAGCCATGGAGAAAAAAGGGAGTGGGAAAGGGAAAAAATAATTCACCACTGGCAGATGTTAGGCTTTTGGACTGGCAAAAGGACTGTGTTGGGGCTGTTAAAGAAACTGGGCTCAGGACCAATCTCTTGCACGATTGAATCTAGGCAGGAGCTGGATAAATGGTTGTGTGTGCCCAGAAGGGAGCCACACCCACACCAGTGAATCAAGGTTGGAGGGATATGCTCTCTGATATAACAAATGCACACCTTCCCTGCACAGAGGGTATGTAAATACTCTTTCCTCCACCACAGACTCAGCGGACTAGAGAAACCCCATTCTCATGTGCCCCAATCCCTGAACACCTCCACCTCTAGCTGACTGAATCAGGGCTGAAGCTCACCCCCTGGGTGCCTAAGGACCTGAGAGACTTTTATCACTCTGAACACAAGAGGCAAACCTCTATGGCCTCCTCTCTTAGGGGACCCACTCACACCAGGCACCTCCCTCCTCTGCAAATGGAGAGGCCTGTGTTGGAGTGGTTGGAGAAGATAGTATCAGCGTGGTATTTCACTAGAGTCTGGGTAAGCCAGGAGATGGATAAACAGCTGTGTGCCCAGAGGGGTGCCAGACCCACACCAGTGAATCACGACTGGCTAGCCACTCTCTATTCCAAAAAGTACAGCTGCCCTGAAAATAGAGGCAAAACCTCTCCCTGCCACCACCAAGCCAGTGGCCAAGGAAATCCTATAGTCACCCATAGCAACCCAGTCCAAACAGACCCAGTGACTGCAGCTCTCCCTTCCTGCATTTGTGTCATTGGCTGATCTTTCTCACACTGAACACAAGAGGCACACACCTGCAGCACCTCCATTGGATGAGCCCACTCACACCAGGCTCCTTTCACCTCTGTGGGCATATGCCCTGGTGGAGCAATTTCTGCCATACCACCTGCTCTCAGGGCTGCTGGCTGACCATAACTACAAAAGTCCCTTCTCCTCAGTTTCCTTGTTTTCCTCTCTCCTTTTCCCCAATTTTTCCTCCCTTTTTACTTGTTCATTTCTCCTTCTTCTTCTTCATGTTCTTACATTTTACCAATCTTTCATCTCAACTACCCCCCTTTTTCTTTTTCTGTATTTTTTTATCTTTCATTTTTACCCTATCTTTTTTCTTCTTTTTCTCTTCTTCTCCTTTTTATCCCTTGCCCTATATGACAGGAGGAGGATATTAACTCTCCACTAGTCAGCCATATGTACAGCACCAACCACCTCACCCAACAGATGAGCACCACTACCAGCTCCTGCACCACTAGATCAATGACAGACAGTGGACAACACCTGCTCATCCCAACTGCGGCTCCTCATGACAACAAACAGAGACCCACCCTCACAGTTATTCCACCAATCCAGAGATAGCTGGGGAGTGTCTCAGTGCTGCCAAGCTAACAACCAAAGAAGCACACCTGCTCCACACATCTGGATATATTGAAACAAAACAAAACAAAAAACCAGGATGAAACAGAGCAACACATAATCAACAAATAAAGACAACAACTTCAAAATGTCTGGAAGACTACAGACAACTTCAGTTCAAACAAACAAACAAAAAAACAGGACAAGATAGCTGAAGCAAGTGACAAAAATAAAGGACTAGGAAATCTCCCCAAGGAAGAACAGGTAATACAACTACCTGATAAGGGGTTCATGTATCTATATATCTCCTACCAAGAGCTCAAGGAAACTATAAACATAAGCAAGGAAGACAGACAATACCCTTAAGGAAAATCATACAAGAACAAAATGATAAAATCAATAGACAATTGGAAATCATACTGAAGCAGCAATTAGAAATCCAGAAGATAAATGCTAAAATTATGGAGATAGATAACACATTGGAAGGATGAAAGAGTAGAATTGAACTGCCTAAAGAATGCATATCCCAGCTAGAATATAAATCCCTTGACAACAGTTTGTATGAGGAAAAATCAGAAAAAGAATGAACAGGAATGAAGAAAACCTAAGAGTTATATGGGATGATATCAAAAGAACTAATAACCTGATTGGAATTTCAGAAAGAAAGGAAAACTCAATTCACTGCTATCGAGTTGAATCCGACTCATAATGAACCCTCCTTGGGTTTCCGAGATAGCAGCTACAGAAGTAGGTTGCCCAGTCTTCCTTCCAAGGAGTGGCTGGTGGGTTTGAACTTCCAGCCTTCTGGTTAGCAGTCAAATGCCTTAGGCACTACACCACCAGAGCTCCTAGAATGAGAGGGGGAAGGGGTGGAAAAGTAACACCACAGAGAAAATTTTTAAAGACTTGCTAGCCAAAAAATTCCCTAATATCATGAAAGATGAAAAGATATCCATCCAAGAAGCCCAATGAACCCCATACAGAATACACCCCAAGAGAAAGTCACCAAGATAGATCATAATTTTCCAAAACATAACAAAACATTATGTTTTCCAAACATAACAAAATTTACAAAACCAAAGACAAAGAAATTATCTTGGAAGCAGCTTGAGAAAAACAAAATATTACCTGCAAAGGGAAACCAATAAGGCAAGAAGGCAATGGGATGACAAATACAAAACCTTAAAAGAAAAAAAAAAAATTGCCAATCAAGAATTATAGATCCAGCAAAACTGTCCCTCAAATATAATGGTTAAATAGGATATTCCCAGTCAAACAGGAATTAAGAAAATTTAAAACAAGACCAACCCTATAAGAAATGCTAAAGAGAGTCCTTCCAATAGAAAACCATCAGTGGAAGACAACAACTTAAGATTAAGACATGTGAAAACATCACCTAGAAACTAGTACAGGAAAAGAATTCTCAAATCTAAAAGAGTAGCTTACAACATGGAAAACAGAGAACCAGAGGAGTCAGTCTGTAAATGGCACCAACCATAAAGCAAATAGAGCGGATAAATGGTATAGGAAGACAAAGTGGTGCCTACTAACACGCTCCATTCCTCTTCAGTTTGTCATTCCCAGGAATGGAGTCACATTCACTGTCAAAAAGAACATTGCAAGATCTATCCTTGAAAGGTACAACACTGTCAGTGATAGGATAATATCCGCACACCTAAAAGACAGACCATACATGAAGAAAGCAAAAAGTCATTAAAAAGACAGAAAAGGAAGAAAAGACCAAAATGGATGTCAGAAGAGACTCTGAAACCTGCTCTCAAATGGAGAGTAGCTAAAGCAAATGGAAAAAATGATGAAGTAAAATAGCTGAGCAGAAGATTTCAAAGGGTGGCTTGAGTAGACAGAGTAAAGTATTATAATGAAATGTGCAAAGACCTGGAGTAAGAAAATCAAAAGGGAAGAACACAGTCAGCATTTCTCAAGCAGAAGAAACAGAAAAAAAAAAAAAAAAAAAAATTCAAGCCTTGAGTTGCACTAATGAAGGATTCTATGGGCAAAATATTGAACAGTGCATTAAGGGAAGATGGAAGAAATACACAGTCACTGTACCAAAAAGAATTGGTTGACATTCAACATTTCAGAAGGCAGCATATAATCAAGAACCAATGATATTGAAGGAAGAAAACTCAAACTGCACTAAAGGCATTAACAAACAACAAGCCTCCAGGAATTGACAGAATACCAGTTGAGATGTTTCAACAAACAAATGCAATGCTACCTGGAGGACAGCTACCTGGTGAACCAACTGGAAGAGACCCATATTTATGGCCATTCTAAAAAAAGGTGATTCAACAGAATGTGAAAATTTTGGAACAATATCATTAAAGCACACACAAGATATCTGAATTAAATGAAGATAATTCAGAAACGGTCACAGCAATACATTGACAGGGAACTTCCAGAAATTCAAGTTGGATTCAGAAGAGGAAGTGGAATGAGAGATATCATTACCAATGTCAGATGGATCTTGCTAAAAGCAGATATCAGAAAGATGTTTACCTGTGTTTTTGGAGGACTACCTGCCATATAATGGGTTATCAGTAAATGTAGCTGTAATTATTGTTTAATAAACAATATGTGCTTATATGTGGTTAAGCAGGTTAAGGGGCTATTTTGGTGATATAAATCTCTCTTGGAGTAGCGGTAAGGGCTTTGCTGTTGTTAGGCACCGACAAGTCAACTCTGACTCATAGCGACCCTATGCACAGCAAAAGGAAACACTGCCTGGGCCTGGGCCAGCCTCATGGCTTTGGTCTGGGGTAAATTCCTAACACTCACTAGCAGTATGATTTTGAGCAAGTTATCTAACCTCTCTGACCTCAGTTTTCTCATCTGTAAAGTGGACAGAAAGAAGCTCTGGTAGCGTAGTGCCTAAGGCACTTGACTGCCAACCAAAAGGCTGGCGGTTCAAACCCAGCAGCCACTCCTCGGAAGGAAGGTTGGGCAATCTACTTCCGTAGTGATGCTGCTTCGGAAACCCAAGGAGGGGTCGCTATGAGTCAGGTCCGACTCGATGGCACATAACAACAACAAAGTGGACAGAATAAAACACAAGTCTCAAGCTTTGTCCTGAAGCTTAAATGTGTCATACCAAGCACACATAAATGTTTAATACACATTAGTTCTGTTGTTTCCTACCGATCTACTGGCAGAGACATCAAACAGCCTAGTAACTACAGGGAACCAGAGGGACTGAGGCCAGGACGACGCAGGCGAGTAGCCTATGACTAGTGAGCCTCAGTTGGAAGAGCAAAGAGCCACGGAGGGGCAGGCGATCTATCAGCTCTGGAAAACTGTCCTCTAGACCTAGCCCTGGAGCTCTGGTGGAGTAGTGCTTAAAGCATTCCACTGCTACCCAAAAGGCTGGCAGTCTGAACCCACTAGTCACTCCACTGAGAGCGGGAGTGAGCTTCCGTAAAGATTTACAGTCTTGGAAGCACTATGGGACAGTTCTACTCTAGCCTATAGAATCACTAAGACTTGGAATCAACTCGCAGGTAGGAGGTTAGATTTAGCTCTGGAAACCCCACCCCCCAGAAGGTCGCGGCCATTGGGCAGTCACCCTCACAAGCCCGCCTTCCGGTCCGTTTTGCCCCGCCTCATCTTCCGGTTCTGACGTCTCCTCGCGTCATCACCGGGCGACTGACTAAAGGTTTCCGGGAAGGGCCTTCGGGGTAGGCAGGTGCGGTCCCGGTGGAGGGAGGTGGGAGGCGGGGTCGTGGACCCTGAGCCGGGCTCAGTCATGGAGAGCGGAGGACGGCCCTCGGTGTGCCAGTTCATCCTCCTGGGCACCAGTTCTGTCGTCACTGCTATCCTGTACTCCGTATACCGGCAGAAGGCCCAGGTCTCCCATGAGCTCAAGGTCAGTGCTGGGGCTGGACTGGCCTCAGACGGGTCATCTCTGCGCCCAGTAATGATGAGCCCACGATTCACCTTGGGCCACTCCACATCCAGAAACTACGGAGGAGGAAACAGGCTGTGAGAGTGTCACCTGACCAGTAAATGGAGGAGCTAGGAGCAGAATTTAGGTCTCATGATAAAGATTTTATGCCCATTTTCTCTTAAGTTCTCTCATAATTCATAATGAATCTTGATTTCATTAATTTATTCGGCAAATATGTATTGAACACCTAGTATGCTCTGGTAGCGTAGTGCCTAAGGCACTTGATTGCTAACCAGAAGGCTGGCGGTTCATATCCACCAGCCACTCCTCGGAAGGAAGATGGGGCAATCTACTTCCGTAGTGATACTGCCTCGGAAACCCAAGGAGGCGTCGCTATGAGTCGGGTCTGACTCCAGGGCACATAACAACAAGAACAGTATGCTCCAGGCACTGAAGATATAGCAATGAGTAGAACAGATGAAAGGCCTGGTGCTCACGATATTCCATATGACAAATGGTGATAAATGCTATAGAGTAATGCATGGAAGAGGGGAAAGGGAATGCTAGAGAAAGGAGATTTGCTGTTTTAACTAAGGCGACATTAGTCCAGAATCCAGGAAGAGATGAGAAAGTAGATCATGCAGATATCTAGAGGAAGAGCACTTGGAACAGCAAGTGGGGAGACCCTGGACTAAACCCAGCTACTTACCCACTCAGCTCCTTGTTACTTCAAAATCGTCTTTTTCACGGGATAGCTGTTTTAAAATTAATACTTTTTTTGAACTGAACTTTACAGTTTACAAAACACATTTCCATCTTGATTTTAATTTTTTTTCTTTTTAGTGATTCATTGAGTTAGGTAAAATAACAATTACCTCCAGATTGCAAATTGAGACACAGGAAAGATCTTACAGATAGCAGCCTGGAATTGAAACTTAGGTCTTTTGATTCCAAGTGTAGAATTTTTTTCTAATTAGCCACATTGCTTTGTTGTGAATGTCTGACTGGCCTGTGAGAGATGGACCTGTTTAGGTCAGGGACAGGGTCTTATTATTCCTTCTTGGTTCTAACTTGATGTTGCTAAGTGGTAGATGTTCAGTCAAGGGCCTGCTTGCCCTTTATATGAAAGATGGAGTCCCACACCTGGCCAAATACAGTATCATCACGTTGTTTTCAGAAACGGCCTAGAAGCAAATATGTGAAATCCCTGCTGTGAGGGGAATTTTGAAATCTGTCAGGAATGAGCCAAGTTCCCAGGCAATTAGATTTGCAGTGAGAGTGGCAGCCTAGTGAGATTCCAGCTGCCCTCTCATTTGCCTAATTAAATAACAGTGTTTGGCTGTGAGTGTAGCCCGTGTTTCACTTTGTGACTCTGAAGTCAGTTTGGCATCAAGTTGGCTGGATGTGGGATTCTCTAAAGTGGTGAGCTTTCCAGGGACTATCTTTGCATGACTTTAAACACCTTTGCCAACCAGTAACCAAATGAGGATGAAATAGTCCTTTTCTGGAAAAAGAGGTGCAACTCCTAATATTTTAGATTTTATTTTCTCAATCAGATCACACCACTTCCAGAGTAGGGCTCATGTCTTATCCTTTGGTATCTGTAATAGTGATGTTGTTAGGTGCCATTGGTAGTGACCTTATGTACAACAGAACGAAACACTGCCTTGTCTTGCCATCCTCATGATCCTTGCTATAATCGAGCCCATTGTTGCAGCCACTGTGTCAGTCCATCTTGTTAAGGGTCTTCCCCTTTTCCACTGACCTCTGCTTTACCAAACATGATATCCTTCTTCAGGGACTGGTCCCTTTTGACAACATGACCAAAGTACATGAAATAAAGTCTGGCTATTCTCTCTTCTAAGGAGCATTCTGGCTGTACTTCTTCCAACACAGATATGGTCATTCTTCTAGCAGTCTATGATATTTTCAATATTCTTTGCTAGCACTACAATTCAAATGCATTGATTCTTTGGTCTTCCTTATTCATTATCTGGCTTTCACATGCATATGAGGCAATTGACAATACCATGGCTTGGGTCAGGCTCATCTTAGTCTTTAAAGTGGTGTTTTTGCTTTTTAACACTTTAAAGAGGTATTTTGCAGCAGATTTGCCCGATGCAATGTGCTGATTTCTTAACTGTTGCTTCCATGGGCATTGATTGTGGATCCAGGTGAAATTCCTATCATAGTGATAGGAATGCATTTTCGTGCCAGCCCCTGGGCTGGGTTCTTTAATACTGTAAGGCTCATTTAATCTGCATAAAAATCCTGTAAGCTTGTGTTTCACCCTCCTTTACAGGTCTGGAAACTGAGGCTCAGATAAATTACGTTGCATAAAGTCAAAACATGATTGTTAAGCTTAGTTCACACTAAGGTCTTTCTGACCATACCACACTTTCTCTTTTTATAACTTCTAAACCACCGTTCTGTGGTAGATACTTTACTAGTTGTGTGACTTTGGGCTATCACTTCACTTCTCTAAGCCTCAGTTTCCTTATTTGAAGTAGGAGATAATCATAATGCCTACCTTATAGAAATGTTGTTGTTGTTATGTGCCCTTGAGTCGGACAGGCAGTATCACTACGGAAGTAGATTGCCCAACCTTCCTTCCGAGGAGTGGCTGGTGGGCTTGAACCGCCAGCCTTCCGGTTAGGAATCAAATGCCTTAGGCACTATGCTGTCATAATGCCTACCTTATAGGAATGTTAGGAGCAAAAAAATGCCTTTAAAGTGCTTAGCATAGTGCCAGGTAATAGTATATCTAAGTGCTTATTTATTCATTAATTTATTCATCAAACATTTATTGAGTGCTGTGTGCCAGGCCATGTTCTCGGCTCGAGGGGTACAGTGGTAAACAAGGCAAGACAAGGTCCTAGCCCTCCCAGTCCGGTGGAGGGAGAAACATAATAAATAAGTAAATTGTATTGTTGTTGTTGTTATGTACTGTCGAGTTAGACCTGACTCATGTCGAGTTAACCCCTCCTTGGGTTTCCGAGGCGATATCACTACAGAAGTAGATTGCCCAACCTTCCTTCCGAGGAGTGGCTGGTGGGTTTGAACTGCCAGCCTTCTGGTTAGCAGTCAAATGCTTTAGGCACTACGCCACCAGAGCTCCTAAGTTGTATTAGTTGTTATTTTTATTATCTTTTCAGTGTAGGTGGTTAATTGACTGGATTCTTTCATCCTTGCTCCTTGTCATTTACTGTATTGACTCCTTGTGTTTACTGTGTAGCAGTAACTTAAACTTGTTATCTTTCACTTAGAGCGACCTCATGTGACAAAGTGGAACTGCCCCGATAAGATTTTCTTGGTGATAATCTTTAAGGAAGCAGATCGCCAGGTCTTTCTCTGGAGCTGTTGGATGCGTTTGAACCACCAGCCTTTTGGTTAGCAGCCTAGCACCACCAGGGCTTCTTAGCTTAAACTTAGAGTGGTCTTAAATGTGTGTTCAGCACCTCATCACCTCTTTAGAGATTAATTATCTGACATTAATTAATGTTAATGGGAATGTAGGGAAAACAGGGACTGTCCTTTGTTTGTCCCTGAATCCCTAGCACCTAGCACAGTGCCTAGCACATAATGCTTAGGAAATCTCTGTTGATTTTATTGATTATTTGTTTTGGTTTTCTGGTTTCCCAAGCACAGCAGGTTGAAAAGGATGAGTTGTTAGGGGTTGGAAAGGAGGGCTTGTTAGAGGACAGCGGCAGCAGAAGAAGGGTCTGGCACCAGTTAACAGATTGCCCTAATAAAGCAAAGGCATCCCTTTATTAATAATGCAGAGTATTAGTCCCTAAAGATGGTGGTGGTAACAGTACCTGTCATTCTTCAAGCCCCTGCCATGGACTTGGCACTAAATTAGGTGCTTTATACATAAATCCTGTGGATCTATTGCCCTGTGTTACCAAGAAATTATGAAATTATGTTCATTCTTCAGTACGGAGATAGCAAATTGATTAGTACCTTTCATAATTTCTTTTAAAATAGAAAGAAGTGTTTGTTTCAGATAGCTGGAGAAAGAATGGATGTGGCATCCCCATTCTCCAGTGATGCCAGCAAGCTGAGCCGTTGCCCTGTGCTTGTTTAGGCTTTGACACTTATAGGACACAGCTATTGAGTCTGAGTCTCTGTGGTCTCCTTCCTGCCCAGTTTCTTCATTTTCTCAACATGAGAAAAGTGAACAGGCTTTTTCTTTTTTGCCCTTTAAGTTTGATTGAGCATGTCAGTATCTAGCAGTTAATTCAATATACTGTTTGCATTTTTAGGGAGCTAAAAAAATCCACTTGGGTGAAGATCTAAAGAGTATTCTTTTGGAAGCACCAGGAAAATGTGTGCCTTATGCTGTTATTGAAGGTATGTTTGGTTATTAGTCAAATGAAAACCAATCCTTTCTTCTAAAAGTTTGATAAAGATGTGCTTGAATGATATTATGGGTCCTTTGTGACAATAGGGCTGTGAAGCAGGACATGAGTTTTAGGGTCAGAAAAACCTGGGTTATTGCTGTGTGGTCTTGGGGAAATTACCAAACCTTTCTGAACCGCTGTTACCCCATCTCTAAAATAGTACCCTTACAGAGTTGTTGTAAGACTTAAATGATGTAATCCATGTCAAATGCTTAGCAGACTGTCTCCCAGATGTAACTTATGGTGATGAAATTTTCATCATCTTTATTAATTAAACTAACTGAAGCAAAAATAAAAATTTAAATAACCTTAAAGGAGAGGGCAGAGGTATTCTTCAGAAATAACACAATATTTTTCCACTTAGGAGCTGTGCGGTCTGTTAAAGAGACGCTCAACAGCCAGTTTGTGGAAAATTGCAAGGGGGTGATTCAGCGTCTGACACTTCAGGAGCACAAGATGGTTTGGAATCGAACAACCAACCTTTGGTAAGTGTTCTTTCTCCTCCGGCCAAAAAACGCACAGCTGGCCTTTCAGATGCTGACATCCTGGGAATGGTATCTGTGACTTCAGCTTCACCTGCAGCAGGTTGGGCATTAGCCCCTCTGTGCTGGTGTGGTCCTCCTACGTCAGCATTTCCTCAGGCGTTTTCTTAGAACGTGTGTGCCCGCGCTCCTTTCAGACCTACAGAATCCAGATTTCTAGGATGGGGGACCTGGAATCTGATTTTAATGATGTCCCTGTTGATTCTTACACACAATAAAGTTGGAGAGCTATCAATTTATGGGTTTATTAAAACAATTTTACGCTGTTACAGGGAGTACTATTTCTCCAACTGATCCTAGTGGTTTTGTTTTGGGTATTTGTTTTACAGTGGCCAAGGGAATAAGTGGGACAGGTCATTTATGATGGTATTTGTGGTCCCACTGATACCACCTGAGGACCTAAAAATGTAGACTCCCTATTATGAGGCAGTTGGATAATAATGATTTCTCTTGTGTTTTGTTTGTTTGTTCCTTCAGACTCTATTCTGTCTTTCTGACATTTAGGTGATCTCATCTCTGCCCCAGGTATTTAGTGTTTGCAATCTTTTTTTTTTTTTTTTTTTACCTGAGTTCTCTCATTCTTTTAGGAATGACTATTCAAAGATCATCCATCAGAGAACCAACACGGTACCCTTTGACCTGGTGCCCCTCGAGGATGGTGTGGACGTGGCCGTCCGAGTGCTGAAGCCCCTGGACTCGGTGGATCTGGGCCTGGAGACTGTGTATGAGAAGTTCCACCCTTCGATCCAATCCTTCACTGATGTCATCGGCCACTACATCAGTGGTGAGCGGCCCAAAGGCATCCAGGAAACAGAGGAGATGCTGAAGATTGGGGCCACCCTCACAGGGGTGGGTGAACTGGTCCTGGATAACAGCTCTGTCCGCCTCCAGCCCCCCAAGCAGGGCATGCAGTACTACCTGAGCAGCCAGGACTTCGACAGCCTGCTGCAGAGGCAGGAGTCAAGTGTCAGACTCTGGAAGGTCCTGACGCTAGTGTTTGGCTTTGCCGCCTGTGCCACCCTCTTCTTCATCCTCCGAAAGCAGTACCTGCTGCGGCAGGAGCGGCTGCGTCTCAAGCAAATGGAGGAGGAATTCCAGGAGCACGAGGCCCAGCTGCTGAGCCAAGCTACGCCCGAGGACAGGGAGAGTCTGAAGAGTGCCTGTGTCGTGTGTTTGAGCAACTTGAAGTCCTGCGTCTTCCTGGAGTGCGGGCACGTCTGTTCCTGCACTGAGTGCTACCGCGCCTTGCCAGAGCCCAAGAGATGCCCCATCTGCAGACAGGACATCACCCGCGTGGTTCCCTTGTACAGTAGCTAACTGTCCTGGAGCCTCACAGTCTGGCCTGGAAGTAACTACCCCTTTCCAGGAATTCTTATCTTGAGACCTTTCAGAGAGCAGTGGTGGGGGTGACTGCCAGTTTTCAGGTGTGACTGAGGTGTGGGAGGACAGGACGGAGGAAACCTGCCTGATCCCACATGTCCAGCCACTGAATGAGACCTTCCCAGCCTGAGGGCAACTTTTCCACACGGAGCACGAGAATTGAAGACCCACCCTGGGTGCCTGTGACAGCATGGAGCCCCTTCCCAGGAGCCAGATAACTGTGCTTGTGCCTGGAAACCCCTCCCCTTGTAAGTGCTAAAGCCAGTGATCTTCAGATCCCGTATTGCTGTCTCTGGTCCTTTCTGGTGAACGGGTGATTCCTGTGGACAATTCGGCCTGGCCCCTGGCTTGAATGACTGAACCAGAAGAGGGGGGATACTTGGGATCTGAGGGCAGTATGTGCCTTGAGACCTGCCTCTGGAGACGCACTGTCTTAGTTTTTTTTTACAGTTTTGCTCATAACCTAGGAAAAAGTCCTTCATAATTTTCAGGCAAGACACATGAATTGTATCACTTTCACCTCACTGCTGGCCCCCAAACGTGCACCTGTGTGTAGAGGACATAGGAGAGTGAAATGCAGCACATCTGCCTTCCAGCAGATGGATGTCACACCAGTCAGCAGGACAAGGAGCGGTCACTGGAGAGGGCAGTGAGAATGGCGTCAGTCAACGCATAGTCCTCAGCAGAGCTGGAGTCAGAGGCCAGCTTGGTTGCAGCCCTCCCATTGTCTTGACTGACCTAGGGGACTGACCTCAAGACATGGCCACGAGAGCACACTCCTCTGGCCCTGATTTGGAACTTGTATGGCTAGCGGGTGCCACAAGTCCCCTTCTGAGGATGAGCTGGACAGGCTTCACCACCCAAAGGACACAATCCAGACGCAGCTGCCCTCATCAAGGAAAAGCAGCCCGCCAGCATCCTGAGCGCTGAGCCTTCTCAAGGCTGCTTCCCAAGCCCCTGCCCATGAAGAATTAACACCCCATGGGTGTGATGACATCACCCCTCCCACATGACCACATCCCCTTACCTGCCCTTCTTGAGCTTGTACAAGTGCAAGAGGGGTGGGAACCCTGTCGCCACCTCTCACTAGTCAGAGGCCACAGGCACAGCTCTTTTTTACTTCCCTGTCCTGTCTTTGAATATTGGATATTCATCCCCTGGTCCTCTTGTTCTTTTGTGCGGGGGAAGGGGGTACTCTCAGGGGCCTGCACTGTACTATGCAGTGTCCAGTGTGGACAGCACAAATTAAACTCTTTGGAACCAAGTGTTAGCTGTCAGTTTGTTAATAAGAGTGAAATGGTTAGGCTGATGCGCCCCCTACAGCACTGAGTTTCTGCTGGGATGGCATTATAACTCTGTGCTTCCTCTCTCGGCCGTAAGTAACCCTCTCGCCCTTGTTTGGTCTCCCTCAGATGGTGTGAAGGCTGAGGCTGGGGTGCCCATCACCATGGCGAGGCATCTCTGGCCAGCCCAAAGGAGCTGTCCTTGAGAGCCAGTCCAGAGCCCACACCTGGCCTTTCCACAGTCATCTTTAGAAGTCTGTCCTGACATCCTGAGCCCCAGGGCAGAGAGATTTTGCCTGTTGACAGTGGCATGGGGTGAGGGGTTGGGGGACAACCAGGAGGAAGCTAACTACTGAGTGCCAACTGCGTACCAGGTATTATAGCATGTGCTGTTTCAAACTTTGAGTCAGTTCTCACACTGGCCATGAAGGGTAGGTCATGATGCCTTCCACTCAGGTGAGGCCCAGAGAGGGTCAGTTCGTTGGGCTGAGTTTACCTAGTGAGTAAGTGGGGAGGTCAAAACTTAAACTCCAAGCTGTTTCCAGATCCCCTTATCTTATGCTCAATGGTGGTGGGGCTGAACAATCCCCATTGTGGGGAAAGCACATCCCAGAGAAAGCCTGGTCCCTGGGTCAGTGGAGGAGGACTGGTGGCCACACTGGAAGAACAAGCAACACTTGGGGTGAGAGTCTGTTCACTGAGATTGAGTCCTTTCCAGTGAGTTAAAAAAACCCGTTGTCATTGAGTTGTTTCTGACTCATGGCGACCCTGTTAGAGTTGAAGCATACTCCATGGGGTTTTGGGGGGCTATAATCTTTTGAAAGTAGATTGCCAGACCTTTATGGTACACTGAGTAGATGTGAAGCAATAACCTTTTGATTAGTGGCTGGGTGCAAACTATGCTACCCAAGGAGCTACTGAGGTGTTAGGGTCCTAGTGTTACTGGTGCCTGGGGCTGATCAGAGAGAGGGTGACTTATGGGAATGACTCTTCTCAGTGCCTCCAAAGCATGTGCCCTTTTCCTTGTGAAAGGGCAAGAGGGTCTGGAGTTTGGTTGGAGGGTGAATTAAGTGCCTGAGGTGGGTTAACATGGTAATTTATTAGCCTTTGGAATAGATGCAGTGAGTAAGTCTGAGCTGAGAGATTTAAAAAGAAGTGGGAAGGCAAGTTGCTCTATCCCAGCTCAACAAAAATCTTGGGCAGACTAATTCTTCCACCCCAATGGCCCTGTGAGCTGAGCTGAGTTACCCATGTGGAGCCACAGGAAAAAGCCAGCTAGGGAAAAGGGACAGTCACAAACTCAAGATCTGAGGTCCACGCTTGGTTCTTGCTTCTGAGGCTGATTGTCTCCTTGTGTTTCAACCCTGACCCGTGGCAGCTCCCACTATCTGCCTGAGGAGCCTCATCTCCAGGAAGGGTGAGTGGGGCCTCAGCTGACAGTGGGGACAGAGGTTGGGTGCCAAGGGTGACGGAAGGGGAGGTGAGGGCTAGTTCTGAGCTGACTGTGGCATTGTGAATTCAGATTCTTTGCTGAAGTCAACCTTTGTGCTAATTCTCATTCATGTTAGCCCTTAACTGGCACAGTGGTTAAAGCATTCAGCTGCTAAACGAAAGGGCGCTTCGAACCCACCAGCCGCTCTGTAGGAGAAAAATGAGGCAGTCTGTTTCCATAAAGATGTACAGCCTTAGAAAACCTACAAGGCAGTTCTTCCCTGTCCTATCGGGTCACCATGAGTCAGAATTGACTCAGTGGCAGTGAAGTGAGTTTTAGTCCTCAAAGGCAGCTCCAGGCAGAGGTCACGTTGAGTAATTGCTACTGGCTCTTTAAGTATCTGTGCTTTGCCCTTCATGTGCATTAATGCTTGCAGTCCTACAAAGTGGACGTTGCCCCATTTGACAAGTGAGAATAGTGAGGCTCAGCAGAGCCACACATCACCACAAGCTCTTTACAGGTACTGTTTCTAATACTCATGGCAAGGGGCCCCACTTCCCCTTTTACAGGTTATGTCATCTGCCCAAGGCTGCCAAGGTCTAAATATAAAGCCTGTACTCTCTTTTATCACATTAAGCTAGAGTGGTTAGAAAGCAAGGGTTATCCAAGAGACAACTGAGATAGGGTGGTAGTCATACAACATCTTCCTAACCAATCAGCACCAGCTGCACTTGTGGTTTTATGTGGAGGGCACGTGGAAGTTTTGAGGTGCCTCAGCTCATCCTGGTTGAGTAGGGGCTGGAAGCCAGGTTCTTGGAAACCTAATTCATTCGGAATACCATGTGGCAAAATTAAAGCAATCTTGAAGCAATCTTGACACCCTTTATAACCCTGGTCTTGAACATGAAAATTCCAGCTGAGTGATGGCCCTGATGTTGATCCCAGAGGTCTGCAGGGTGCCTGGAGGAAGAGCCAGGTGAGTTTGGTATCCTTGATGGGCACTTATTCACTTATCAAACATTTACTGGGGGTATATTTTGTGTCTGGAGGTGCTGAAGTGATAAGACAGTCCCTGTCCTCCAAGGGCTCAGTTCTGCTTTAATGTGTCCTAATTGAAAGGGAGCAAACCCCCCTGGTGCTGTGCAGTCAGTTCTGACTCATAGCAGAGTCCTGTGTGCAACAATGAACACTGCCAGTCCTGTACCATCCTCGCGGTCATCGTTTGAGCCCATTGTCACAGCTACTGTGTCAGTCCATCTCATCGAGAGTCTGCCTCTTTTTCACAGACTCATTTTACCAAGGATGATGTCCTTCTCCGGGAACTGGTCCCTCCTAATAACATGTCCAATGTGAGTGAGTCGAGATCGCACCATCCTCATGTCCAAGATGCACTCTGGCTGCACTTCTTTCAAGACAGACTTTTTCCTTCTGGCAGTCCATGCCATATTCAATATTCTCTGTCGATGCCATAACTGAAATTCATCAAATTTCTTCTTCGATTTTCCTTATTCATTATCTAACTTTCTCATGCATATGAGACAATTGAAAATACCATGGCTTGGGTCAGGTGCACCTTAGGCCTCAAAGTAACATCTTTTTTTCTTTTTTCTTTTTTAACACTTTAAAGAGGTCTTTTGCAGCAGATTTGCCCAGTGCAATACATCGTTTGATTTCTTGACTGCTGCTTCTATGGGCATTGATTGTGGATACAAGTAAAATAAAATCTTTGACAACTTTGATAATCTTTGCTCCATTTGTCATGATGTTGCTTATCGGTCGAGTTGTGAGGATTTTTGTTTTCTTTATATTGAGGTGTAATCCACACTGAAGGATGTAGTCTTTGATGTTCATCAGTAAGTGCTTTAAGTCCTCTTTGTTTTCAGCAAGCAAGGTTGTGTCATCTGTATATTGCAAGTTGTTAATGTCTTCCTCCAATCCTGATGCTGTGTTCTTCATATAGTCCAGCTTTTCAGATTATTAACTCAGCATACATATTGAATAAATATGGTGAAAGGGTACAACCCTAACACCTTTCCTGATTGTAAGCCATTCAGTATCCCTTTGTTCTGTTCAAACGACTGCCTCTTGGTCTATGCACAGGTTCCTCATAAGCACAGGTAAGTGTTCTGGAATTCCCATTCTTCATACACATAAAGTATGTGTTCGTATTATTCTTACTTGAGAAAGAAAAAAAGGAAACTAAACTCAGAGATGTCGAGTATATTGCCCATGATCATCAGCACATTAGAGAGGTGGGATTTAAGCCTGGGCAGTCTGACTCCAGAGCCCAAGCTCTTAACCACTAAATACACATGGCAGGAATAAGTAAATGAGTGGATAAAAGAGGCATGGGGAAGCAATCCTGGAAGGCTGCCTGGGGGAGTTGGTTTTTGGACCAGAGAATAGAGCCCTGACTTGGTTGTGAGGAGTGAAGGGTGGGCTTGGGAGCCAAGAGGGATGAATTGTGTAAGAGGAACATCAAGTCCAGTGGTCTGGACAGAGCTTTGAGGGCTCCAGACAGGAAGGTTGGGAAATGTCATCACGTGATAAATGGTCTAGATTGGGAGTCCAAAGGCCGACTTTCTCTCAGGTCCTGGCTCTGTTGCTGTGTGATCTTGATGGAGTGATTTAACCTCTCTGGGCCTTACCTCTGTTCTGTCTATAAAAGGATCTGGTTGAATTAGATCTCCAGTCAGCTGTGGCATTTTTCATGTCTACAAGATGGAGAGTGGGCAAGGGACTAGTGTGTGTGTATGGGGGGCAGTTTTGAGGCCCTCCTTCAAGGCTGCTGGTCTGAGATGAAATGCAGCCCCTCTTCAGGCTAGCTGCCTGCTGCAGCCTCAGCATTACATTCCCAGAAAGCCAGGGAGATGAGCCCATTTTTTCTCTCCTTAGATAGCGCTAACTTACCCATTTTGAATGAGATAAGTCTCCATGCATGATGTCCTGGATTGCTCTGAAGTGCTTATGAGTCACTTCCCCACAGCTGCCTCATTGTCTTCCAGATGCCAAACGGGGACCTGGCATTTCCCTTCTCTGGGACTGAGACACACGAAGCTGAGCGAGTGACACGGATGGCGGCCACAGGGGGCTGACCAGGCCTGCGTGAGGGCCTGCCTAGAGAAATAACATGACCCCTTAATTTCTTGCCCTTTATGAATAAGGAAGGCAGAAGAAGAGTTTGATGCCTTTGAACTGTGATGGTGAAGAAGAAGACTGCCAGAAGAATGAACAAGTCTGTGCTGGAAGAGGTGCAACCGGAATGCTCGTTAGAGGGAAGAATGGCTAGACTTCATCTCACCTGCTTTGGTCCTGCTGTCAGAAGACACCAATCCCCGGAGAAGGATCTCATGCTCGGTAAAGTGACGGGTCAGCAGAAAAGGCGAACACCTTCAACAAGAGGGACTGACACAGTGGCTGCAATGATGGGCTCATGTATAGCAAGGAGTGTGAGCATGGCTCAGGACTTACTGGGCAGTGTCTCATTCTGTTGTACACAGGGTCGCTGTGAGTTGGAGCTGACTCCACAGCACCTAACAACAACAACATCCTCAGTCCCTACTGGAGCCGCCTGCATCACATTGTTGTTAGTTGTCATCAAGTCAGCTCCCAACCCCATGCACAACAAAATGAAACGCTGCCTAATCTCATGCCATGCCCATGATCAGTTGTGAGTTGGACTCTGGTGATGAATAGAGTTTTCATTGGCTGATTTTCAGAAGTAGATTACCAGGCCTTTCTTCCTAGTCTGTCTTAGCCTAGAAGCTCCACTGAAACCTGTTCAGCATCACAGCAACATGAAAGCCTCCAATGGCAGATGGGTCTTGGCTGTGCCGGGGGGCATTGGCTGGGAATCAGATGGCCTCCTTCATGGAAGGCAAGCAATCTGCCACTGAACCACCAATGCTTCACTTGCATTGCATTAGGCCCCTCAAATTCAGATTCCCGAGGCGTTGGGACATGACTCTGGAGGACCACAACTGAATTCAACGAACATTTATTTAGTACCAACTATAGGCCAAGCTATTGTCTTTTCTCTCTCTTCCTATGTATGTGAAAGCTGCATAATGAATGAGAAAGACTGCAGAAGAATTGATGCATTTGAATTGTGGTGTTGGCAAAGAATGTGGAATGTACCATGGGCTGCCAGAACAAACAAATCTGTCTTTGAATAAGTACAGCTGGAGTGCTCCTTAGAATGGCCAGACTTTGTCTCTCATACTTTGGTCATGTTATCAGACGGGACCAGACGAGAGAAGGATCTCTTGCTTGGCAAAGCAGAGGGTCAGTGAACAAGGGGAAGGCCTTCAGTGAGGTGGATCGACACAGAGGCTACAACAATGGATGGGCTCAGGCATGGCAATGATTGTGAGGATGACACAACGTGTTTCGTTCTGTCATTCATGGGGTTGCTGAGAGTCGGAGCTGACTAGATGACACCTAACAGTAACAACAACATTGGCCAGTCAACTGGCATCTGTCACCTGAATGCTCCTGAGGCCTGGGGGATACACATGAGGTCATACTAATCGGACTGTACAGATTACCATAACTTCAGGTCACCACCCCCTCAGAGTCTTCCCTAGGTATCTAAGGTGCTCCATAGTGTGGGGCTTCATATATGCTCCATAATATGTAGGCTGTAGTCTTCATTTCTTCCTATTCTTTCCCATTTGGAAGTAGATATCTAGGCCTTTCTTCTGAGGAACCTCTATGTGGGCTTGAACCTCCCACCCTAGCAACTGAGCATAGTAACTCTTTGCACCCCTAGGGTCGCCCCAAGACTCTTATCACTGCCTTTATGATGGGGCCCTTCCCTAATGCTGCAATCTCTTCTATGACCTCCAGGTGGCGCTGTGTCTCTATGGTTGAGGCAGGCTGGAGGCCTGAGGAGAAACTGAATTGTGCTTCCAAAGTCCAGTGCAGTTTTCTCTTCCCAGAGGGGTGGGAACAGGTCTTGAAAGCCTGAGAGCAGTGGCTGAGGAGGGCGCTGGGCTGTTGACCCCAGAACCAGCTGGGCACTGTCTGGAAAGGAGAGAAGCAGGAATTTTCTCTCCAGTTCTTTCTTTCCCAACTCAACCAAGTTGGCGGCTGATGTGAGTTTTGAGAAACCCAGAAAATTCAAGGGGAAAAACATCCCACATTTCTCCCCCTATAATTTCCCAGGCATTTATATCTCTAATTATACTAACCATGATATCTTTAAACAAAAACGAGTTATGCAGAATGTATACTATGTTCTTAAAATACGCAAATGACTTCACGCTGTTACAGGATGCTTAGAAAAATCATGGAGTATGGATTGTGACTTTCTCCACAGAAGGTCTTCCTCAATGGGGAAGTTCTGCTTTTCGGAGCCTGACCTCTCTCCTTGCTCTCACTGCCCTGTCTTGTCATTGCCGCCTTCCACTCTTTCTTCTGTGTGTCAGGCTTCTCCATCCCCATCCTTTCACTTGCCATTCCTGTCTTGCCTGCCCAGTTGCCTCTGCCTCTGAGTGGGTAAGAATCTCTTTCTCTGTATGTGGTCTACCTTTCCCACTGAGGTTTCTGTAGCCTTTCAGAAGGAGCCCTGGTGCCGCAGTGGTTAAGCACTCAGCTGCTAACCGCAAGGTCAGTAGTTTGAACCCACCAGCCTCTCTGCAAGGGAAAGATATGGCAGTTTGCTTCCATAAAGATTACAGTCTTGGAAACCCTATGAGGCTGTGAGTTGGAATCCACTTGTTGGCACATGACAACAATGAATTTTGCATTTCTGTCCATTTTGGAGCTCTGGTAGCACAGTGCCCAAGGCATCTGACTGTTAACCAGAAGGTTGATGGTCCAAACCGTCCAGACACTCCATGGAAGCAACATTTTATGGGCAATTTACTTCCATAAAGATTTACCACCTCCGAAACCCAATGCGGTTGCTGGGAGTCAGAATCGACTAGACAGCAGTAGGTGGTTTTTTGTCCATTTTCGTGGGTTGGACTCGCCTGGATTCGTTCTTGCCCAGCACCTCCTCTCCCAGGTCAGCTCTCCCTCCTCCCTAACCCCCTGCTCAGCCCAGGCTCTGGTGGCAGCAGAGTGGGGAGGGCCCCTGTGACCACGAAGTGGCTGCTCTCCACTCTCCCACCCTCCCTGTTACATAGAAAATTCATTCCCTAGGAAAAAAAGACCCTTCTGTCCACCCCTGCAGGCTCTGGGAGATTTTGGTGGTGGGACTCGTGGTATGGAACTGTCCCCTGCTCTTACCTTAATGACCCAGTCAGCACCTCGTCTGGCTCTGACTGCAGGCCTTTGAGGCTGATCTTGTTACGTCCATTTCATGTTGTTAGCTGCCATCAAGTTGCCTCTGACTCATGGAGACCTTACATACAACAGAATGAAACGTTGCCCCGTCCTGTGTCCTTGAGGTTCCATCTCTACAGGTGCATAATGGGTGTCGGATCGGCATCTTCTGACCTCCTCTAACTTCACAAGAGGAAGACAGAATCTCCATCAGCAGCCCAAAGCTTATTCTTATGAGGCCAGACATGCCACCACCCTCCAGCCTTTTATCAATCCTGACACTACCTGTCCTCCTACGGCACTCACCACTTCTCTTCTGGGTTTGACAATTTGGTGCAATGGCCACACAGAACTCAACAGACAATACTCATGATTATGGGGTTTATTAAGGGAATGACGGGCTACAATTTAAGTTCAGGAACTTACTCAGGATATAATTCTTCAATCAGGACAGTCTGCCCTCAACTGTGCCCTTTGGCTCACCTCTGTAGCCTTTGGCTTCTTTGTCTGGCCTCTGCCCTGCTTGGGCAAGTGTTACAAAGCTCCTTTATTTTTACCAATAGGTACACCTAGGTGCAGCCCACTCTACCAGCAAGTCTCCTGCCCAAGGGCACTCAGCTTTCTTGCTCTGTGGGCCGGGTAAACCTGCCGCTCTGGTTCATCGTGCCTCTTGGTTCCACTGCAATAGTCTCTCTGCCAGGTGTCTCTCTCTGCCAGCCATCGCTCTCTGCCAGGCGTCTCTGCCAAGGAGGTCCAGTGCAGGGATCTCAGGTCCAAGGATGCACACTACTTCACCTCCAGCTCTTCTCTCTTGATGACAGTGAGATTCCCATCTCTTATCTCTAGGAGGGCTCATTTTAAACCTTGCAGAGTGACAAAACTAACCAATCTCAACATCAGAGTTCTCTACACCTTATTTGCATGGTCCCACCCAGTAATCTGGTGGGAGTTACAGAGACTATGGCTAGAAAAGCCATACCAGATAGGCTTGCTTCCTATTTATTTCTCTTTTGAGTCACAAAAAGTAATGATGTACAGGAATACTCCATGAATAAGGGACTCACATCTTTTGAGTAAGCAGGTAATGAGAGACAAAGCAAGAGACCTGGGTGCTTAAGAGAGAGAGAGAGAGGGAGGGAGAGATGGAGAGAGACAGGGAGAGAGATGGATATATGTATATATATATAGATATATAAAGCGAGAGGGGCAGACTGATAGACAGCTGCCATTGAGGTGACTGACTCATGGTGACCTTATACACAGCAGAACAAAATGGTACCAGTTCTCCATCATCCTTACAGTCACCAGCATCTTCAGGTCTATCGTTGTGACTATTGTGCCAGCTCATCTCAACAAGGGTCTCTCTTGCACTCACCAGCCCTTGACTTCACCAACTATGACGTCTTCTTCCAGCAATTGATATCTGCTGATGATGTGTCCAAAGGAAGTGAATCAGACAACGTTCTGTGCTCCATGAAGTTTTCATGAGTAACTTTCAGAAGCAGACTTCCAGGCCTTTTTTTCTAGTCTGTCTTAGTCTAGAAGCTCCCTTGAAACCTGGCCGCCATGAATGACCCTGCTGGTATTTGCAATACCATTGACATTGCTTCCAGCATGACAGCAACACATAAACAGCTTGACAAACTGACAGACAAGTGGTGGCCTCCTTTTAATAGATGAGGAGAATTCTCGCTCAGAGAGTAAAGTGACTGTCTCAAGGTCACACAGGCAGGCAGTGGAGCTGGGATTGAGCTCTGGTCTTTGATTTCCCCCCTTCCTTTAACTTGCTCTTCACTAGGTCTTGTTAATAGATGCCAGGCTGATTGTCGGGAGACCTGGGGTCTCAGTCCCGGTCCTATCTCTGGTTGGACACGTTATCTTCCTCATCTGGGACTCACTTTTCTCCACCATACAATGGGAGAGAGCACTTCTGTGACCTGCCAACCTCACAGGGTTGTCATGGAGATCAAATGCCATCACATCCATGGGATGGTAAAGGGCATAAACAACAGGGCTTGGGAAGAGAAGGGTCCCGAACTGTGCACAGGTGGGAGGTGGACGCAGCAGTTAGTGGCCACATCCCAATACTCAAGGTTGAGCCTCGGAGGACTAACCCCAGGCAATCAGGGAGAAGCCCTTGTCAATTGATTCTACTGCCTCTGGGCTCAAGAAACACAAAGGCCTTCTGTTGTCACAAAGAGTCCCTCTGTGATTCAAAGAATTAACATGCTCGGCTGCTGACCAAAAGGTTGGAGGTTCGAATGCACCCAGAGACGCTTAGAAAGAAAGGCTTGGTGATCTACTTCTGAAAACTCAGCCGCTGGAAACCCCACAGAGCACAGTTCTACTCACTTGACTCACGTGACACACTTGAGCCACCATGAGTCGGAATCAACTACACAGCAACTGGCAAAGTGGCCTGTTGTCACAGGACATTGGTGGGGAATAATATAATTTACAGGATCTAGCCCTGTATTCATCTGAGGGGACTTTGGGGCTCAAGGATGCCCTGGAAATTGTAAACACAATGTTCCTTATCTGGGAAAGAGCATCCACCTCTTCATCAGATTCCCAAAGGGGTCCTTGGAGGACAAAAGATTTAGAGTCACTAGTCGCTATGAGTCGGGGCCGACTCGATGGCACATAACAACAACAACAACAACAATCTATCTACCAAGAGCTCTGGTAGTGTGGTGCCTAAGGCACTTGACTGTTAACCAGGAGGCTGGCGGTTCAAATCCACCAGCCACTCCTAGGAAGGAAGTTTGGGCAATCTACTTCCGTAGGAATACTGCCTCAGAAACCCAATGAGGGGTCGCTATGAGTTGGGTCCGACTCGAGGGCACACAACAACAATCTACCCTTCCCCTCAATTTCCATTGGTAAACAGGTATAGAGACAAGAGGCTTGTTCTTGGTTTCCTGGTTCCCAGGTGTCCTCAGGGAGGCACTGTTGCCCAGCAATGGAGAGCTTAGCTTTGGGAGTCAGACCCACAACCTCTCTCACTTTGGGTTCCTCACTCAGACTTCTCTGGCCTGAGTCCTCATCAGGAACATAGGGATGACAGTGACAGCCACCTTGTAGGCTCATTTTGAGTACAGATATGTAGATAGCACTTGGCGTGACCCTGGGGCATTGTAAGCACTGTTAGGAATGGTTTTCAGACAGTGTCCTGCAGAGCTCCGGACAGCTTTTGGAAGCCCTTTGGGGCCCAGCTGGGAGTTGGGAACCTACAACTAGCCCTTTCTGTACTTTTTATCTATGGAGATTCCTTATAATATTTTATTTGAAGAAAGTGTCTTAGTGATTAAACAAAGAAAAGCACCCAACACTCCTTGCATTGTATTGGGGAAAGGACTATACCTGCTACAAAAATCCTCAACAAATGTTTGCTGAATGAATGAATGTTCTTTGATTCTAGATCTAAGCCACCTCTGCTCACTCCATATGCTCTTCTCTCACTGTCTGTGTTTGTGCGTGCATGTTGTGGGGAAGTGGGGGCAGAGGCCCTGCCTTTTATGGAGGGTGGGGAGCTACCTACACCCAGGCCTGTCACTGGGTTGAGAGAATTAGTGGTAAGGTGGGGTTTCATCCAGCCTTGGCTTGAGTGGTGATTCCCTGCGGGGAGGCCACTTAGCATCCCTGGAGGTGACTGTCTGGCCACTGGCATGGCAATGAATCACAGTCACCCTCCTCCTGGCCTTCCCTGCTGACCACCTAGGGTCTGAGCCAGTTCTGACAAGGCTCTGTATGCCCAGTGCTCATCTCTATGGGGGCCTGGTCTGGCCTGCCAGCTGATGGCCCACAACTGCAGCTAGGACAGCCCACAGCCACATTCTTCTCCAAGTTTTCTTGCCATCACACTCTCATGCTGCTGCCTGTTTTGTGCCTCAGTTTCCCTATCTGGAGAGGAGGGAGAAGATGGGAACAAAAGGAACTAACGTGTGCTAAGCATCTATCTGATGCCGGCCCTCCTGTTTTCCATCCCACCAGCACCAGCCCGGGGCTCAGTGTATCCAGTTTCAGGACCGGGACCAGTTGTGTCTTACTGATTCTGACTCATGGCGACCCGTGTATGTCAGCGTAGAACGACTCCATAGGGTTTTCAGTGGCCGATTGTCCAGAAGTCAGTGGCTAAGCCTTTCTTCTCAGGCACCTTTGGCTAGACTCCAACCTCCAACCTCTGGTTTGCAATGCCCACGGCCCAGTGCACGGTGGGGCTTTCAGATGCACGAGTCTGATCCTAGAATGTTGGTGCTGAAAGAGCCCATAAAGGTGACAAGGATCCAGTCCCATGGTTTTCAACTCTACAGAGTCCTGGAGTTCAGTGGAGGAACTTTCAGGTGAGGCTTGAGGGGGAAGTTGAGCAGGAAGGGCTCTGGGACCCCCACCTTTGCCTCACGCAGGCAGCTCCACTTTTATCTACATTTGATTTGAGAGAACTGGTTTAGTAGCTGAAAAAATTATGCAATCTTCTCCAAGTTTCCCATTTTATGATGTAGGTCACTGGCCTAGAGGAAAGAAGTGGCTTGGTCGAGGCCACAGAAAGAGTCAATAATTAATAGTATTAACTACAGGTATTGAGAACTTAAAAGGAGTTGTGGTGGTGCGGTACCTAAGACATTTGAATACTAACCAGAAGTTTGGCAGTTCAAACCTACCAGCTGCTCCAAGGAAGGATAATGGGGCATACTATTTCGGTAAAGATTTTTTTTTTTTTTGGTATGCCTTCGGGCTCCGTTCTTGCCAATCAGTTCTGAGGGGCTGGCTCTGAGCCACTTGCGCAAGGGTATGTGAAAGATACCAGGTCCAGGTGGAGGAGTGGACTGAGAAAGGCACTTACTGTGTCCCAGGCATAGGATGCATATCTGATTACCTTCCCCAGAGCAAACCAGGCAGTGGGAGTGATTATGATCCCCACTGGACAGATGAGAAAATGGCAGCACAGAGAGGTGAAATGATCACAAAGCGAGGAAATGACAGAGCAGGGAGGTGAACTTGGGTTCTCAGCCTTTGGAGCTTATAGTCTGCTGCAGAGACCCTGCACTGCCAGGCTTCCTTTCTGGGTGGCTTGATGGGCAACCACCACTTCTGCCTTACTCAGTCCATTCCTCCACCTGGACCTGGTATCTTCCTTATGTTGTTGTTATGTGCCGTCGAGTTGGACCCAACTCACAGCGACCTTCCTTGGGTTTTTGAGACAGTATTACTATGGAAGTAGATTGTCCAACCTTCCTTCTGAGGAGCAGCTGGTGGGTTTGAACCACCAGCCTTCTGGTTAGCAGCCAAGTGCCTTAGCACTACACTACCCAATGGCTCAGAGCCAGCCCCTCAGATGGTGGTGGGCAGGAGTGGAGCCCTACGGCATACATTTGCATCGAGGCCTGGGGCTTCAGAATGAAGTTATGTTCCACTGAAGGGTGGAAGAAGTTGAAGATCTGCTGAGGCCTATGGAATGGAGCACTGGGAGAGCCGGCGGTGAACTGAACATTATATTGATTCACACTTTCTTTTGGAGAATTTCTGTATGACCTTGGAGACATCTCAACCTTCAGGTAATTTCTCTGCAAAATGGGCCTGATGGTCAGAAGGTTGATTAGACGCTCTCAGGACATAATCATCATGGAAACCTTTTTTCAAACTGTTAAAGAGCTACATGCCTGGGAGGGTGTGTGGTTCGGTCAGAAGGTAGGCACTGAGCTGGGAAGGTGGGATGCTCCCACCTTGAACCTGGTTTGGAACAAGGCAAGGTAAACATGAAAACAGATGGTACGTGTAACCTGGCTTCTCTTTTGCTTCTCACTCACTGTGTGTGCAGGGAGTACTTAACCCTCTTTTTATTTCTATACAGTGGGACTATTGCAGGTGCTCAGCATGTAAATTGCTTAGTAATTCTCAGCTGCCAGGAAGGAGGCAGGTGAAGTGGGAGATGAGGGGGGTGGTCCCAGTCTTTCATGCTGTCACCACTTCAGGGAATCCCCTACAGGGACTTGGACTCAAAGTTGAGCGGAGGGTTTCTCCTGGCTCCATCACTAGCCTGTGACCTTGAGCAAGTCACATCCTCTTTCTGCTACATCAGTTAAACAGGGATGCAATGTCTCCTCTTTCTACCTCAAAAGGTTATTTGTTTAGAGAAGCAAGGTCAGTAATGAATGTGAAAATGCTTTTTTGGGTAAAAAAAACAAACTAGAAAGCACAATACAAATGTAATAGCTTCTTGCTGCTGTAACTTTATCAGTCTGCTTGGTATCCTTTTGTTTTCTCTCTGGGCACTTGGCCCGATGCTAACCTCCAAGCAGACACTTGGTAAAGCCTCAATGAATAGAGACAGGAAGCTTACAGAGTGGAGCAAAGGGAGCCTGGAGACCTGCTGCTTCTGCCATTGACTAGCTTGTGGGATTTGGGGTAAGCCTCTGACCCTCTTTGAGCTTCAGTTTCCCCATCTGAAAATGAGAAGGTCATCTCTAAGGATTCTTCAAACTGATTGCTCAGAAGTGTGAATAAATGAAGTGCTCATCCATTAAGTCACTCCTCTCGTATTTACTGAACATCCACTCTGAGCCAGGCACTGGGAGCCTGAGTTTGTTTTGTTCTCATAATAGTCCCTAGCTGCAGACCCTATTTTATAGCTGAGATTATGGGAGTTCAGAGAGGGAATGTGATTTGCCCAAAGTCACACAGCTAGTCAATGACAGGGCTGAGATTCAAAGCCAATTCAAAGGTCATGCCCATTCCATCTGCCACAGTGCCCCAGTCTCCTGTGTCTCAGCTCCTTTCCTCCCTGTCCTCCCCTACACAAGGGGTCTAATCTCTGGAGGTCAGGCACAACAGCTTGGGAAAGGGACTCTACCAGATGTCATGCCACTAAAAAAACACCCGTTTCCCTCCAACTTCAGCCTTTACCTGTCCACCCAAAGTTCTAGATCTAAGGGGAGCATGAACCTGTGGGTGTTCTTCCACTTTTGAGGTGACCCCTTGTAGGGCAGCAGGATGAGCCAGGTTAGAGCTAACCTCCAGGGCAGGGGGAACTGGATGTGTTACCTAGCCCTGCCTCCTGCAAGTTGCATGGCCTTGGAGGATGGCTGCCCCTGTCTGTTCAGGCGTTTCCTCTTGAGTGTAGGCCGCCTCCAAGGAAAGAGCAGGTGCTGCTGGCTCTGGGCGAGATAAGGAGCCCTCCACACGCACCTTGCCCCCTCGGAGTTAACCATCTGCCAGGTAGATGCGCCTCCTCGGCCTCTGGGGCTGCCCTAATCTCCCTCCCGGGATCAGGGAGCCCTCTCCTCGGCTCTGAGGCCTCAGCCTGTCCCCAGAGTCATGGCTGTTGCTGGAAGGGAGGTCCCCGAGGGGAGAGGGAAGCAAGCCCAGGAGGTCCCCATTGGACGCAGCAGGCGCTGGGAGCCGGGTATCCCGGGCTAGCCCGGCGTAAAGAGGCGCTCCCCTCTCCTTGGGGAGGCGGGGCTGCCCCTTTTCCTCCCCCCTCCTTCCCGAGGCTCCGTGGGAGCGGGTCCAGAGGCGCCAGGAGAGCGGGGCCTCGGGAAGGGACTGGCGAGCGGCTGGGGGGGGGG
>NW_006921618.1:5415052-5415517 GCF_000298275.1 Orycteropus afer afer | reverse complement strand
CGGTCCCTCCTCCCGTCCCTCCCGCCCCCTCCGCGCCTGGCCGGCATTCTCTCCGGCCGCGCGCTTCTGCAGGTTCCTCTGTCCCTTCCTCCTCCTCTCTTTCTCCTCCTGCCCTCTCCGACCCTCCTTCTCTCCCGCTTGGTCCCTTCCCTCTTGCTCCCATCTTCCCTCCGCCCCAGATTCAGCCTCCCTTTTCTTCTTCTCCCTTTTCCTCCTCGGTCTCCCGCATCTCGGTCTCTCTCTCTTGTCCCTTGTCTCCCTCTGGCTGTCTGTTTTTCTCCCCGGTTCCTCTCGGGTCCCCCTCCCTCCCGCCCTCCGGCCCCCAGCTCCCGCCCGCCCCCTCCGCGCGCCCCTCCCGCTCCTCCCCTCACCGCCGCCGCCGCCGCGCGCAGCTCCCCAGTAGCTCCCCGAGCCCGCGCCGCAGGAGCAGCCCGCCGCCCTCGCCGCTCCCCGGTGCGCCCTCGG
>NW_006921618.1:5392105-5414902 GCF_000298275.1 Orycteropus afer afer | reverse complement strand
GGACACGGGCGGAGGAGGCGCCGCCGCGGAGCCCCCGGACGCGACCATGTCGGAGGTGCTGCCCTACGGCGACGAGAAGCTGAGCCCCTACGGCGACGGCGGCGACGTGGGCCAGATCTTCTCGTGCCGCCTGCAGGACACCAACAACTTCTTCGGGGCCGGGCAGAACAAGCGGCCGCCCAAGCTGGGCCAGATTGGCCGGAGCAAGCGGGGTGAGTTGGCGGCCCTTCCCCGACACCCTCTTTCTCTTGGGCTCTACGGCCTGGCCGAGGCTGGCGGGAGTCTTCCACCCCAAACCCGGTTCGGACTCGATGGAATCCCGTCCCGCAGAGTCGGAGGATCCCGCACTGCGGGTCCAGCTGGGGCGAGCTGCGGGAACCCCTCCCCCAGCCCGGTGGGTGCGACGGTCCCCGGGGTCACCGCGGGGGCGTGGCGGTTTCTAGCTGCAGCGGGGACTGGAGGGTTATAGCCGGGTCAGCACCCGCGCCGAAGTTTGCTTTTTGATTTCTGCTCCCCCTCCCCCCTTTCCGCATTGTAGGGGTAGCTGCGCTGGCTATCCAATCCTGGGTGTGGGGGGGTCCCAGGGATCCCCAAGGGTCAGCGCGGGGAGGACCTCATTCCTGTGGGGAAGGTGAGGGGCGCTCGGGTCGCGGCGGGCTCTTCCTGGTGACTTGGCAGAGGGAGGGGGTGGTCAAGCCTGGGCGCTCGGCGCGCGAGCTGGAAAAGCCCGGGAGAGACTGAGACATTGAGACACTGAGAGGGGAGCTCCAGCGTCGCGGGGACAATGAGGGATTCTGACAGCCGCCCAGAGAGAACGAGACGCAGAGGGAGAGGCGTGGGGGTGGGGTGCGGGAGACCGAGACAATGCTCCAGGCGGGAGCCAGAGAGGGAGAGACAGAGGTGGGGTGCGGGAGACCGAGACAATGCTCCAGGCGGGAGCCAGAGAGGGAGAGACAGAAAGTCTGAGGAGGACAGCAAGGCAGCTGAGACAATGAAAGCGAGTGACACCCCTAGACAGAGAGACCCAGAGACTTCGACAGGTGACCGTCGCGCGGAGAGATTGATAGAGGGACTAAGAAAGGCGAGGCCTGATAGGATGAGAGCGGTGAAGGGGAGATCTGGCTTTTAGAGCAGCAAAGAGGCCAAGTCCGCTGGCGGGGAGGGCGCGCACACGGGGGCGTGCGCGGTGGGAACCGGGCCCGGTGTCTCCCGGCTCCCGGTGCCTCTGCAGCTAGCCTTGGCCACTTGTGCTGCCCTCAGGGCGTCTCTGGGGTCCCATCCTCGGAAGCCTCGGCTCCCCCTTCCTTCCACGCTGTCTGCCATGGAGACTTACTGCCAAATAAATGGCAGTACCGGGCCCTGGTTGTAGGCGAGGTTGCGGGTTTGCGTCCTCTCTGCTTTCTTTTCTCAGAATCCAGCTGGGACGCAGGCTGGGGGCTCGGGGTGTTTGAGAGAAAAGCAGCGAAGGGATCCTAGGCAGAAGCTGGGGAATATGAGACTGTTTCAGCGTGTGGGGAGCTCCACCCCCATCCCCTTCCTCGACTGGTCATAATTCAGAGTGGGGGGGGCGGTTAGGGAGGACTGGAGGACCCCTGGAGAGGCCCAAGCTCGCTCACCTCTCTTTCCCACCCCCCCTTTTTTTTATTTACAGTTGTTATTGAAGATGATAGAATTGATGACGTGCTGAAAAATATGACAGACAAGGCACCTCCTGGTGTCTAACTCCCCCAAAGACAATGAGTTAAGGGAGAGAATAAGAACGGCGCTAACAGTTACTGACAAAAAAGAGCGTGAAAAGAGAAAGCACTTGGAAATTTCTTACTAGCTTGCTACCCACGATGAAATCAAGAACCTGTGTCTCCTATCAGGCCGGGAGACAGATGAGGCATGAGAAGGAGGAGGGATAAGCAGGTTCTGGGCTTCTCTGCAAAATTCAAAAAAATAATAATAAATTTTAAAAATTAAAAAAATCACTATATACATATACATATAAAGAAAAAGAAGTCTCAGTTGCAGCTATCTGTTGAAATTAATATCCATTTCTTTTTATATACCATGAATATTGCGCAATGAAAGATCTGGATCTTGAACCACTTAAATAATGAAACCACAACACCGGGGTTTTGAGGTATTGGCATTCTTCGCTGATTTGGCTGTTCCCAATGTTTACATTATTTAATCTTGCAAAAATGATTTTGTGCACTTGGATGTGAAATGCTGTCCAGTTTTATTTTTTATGTTATCCTTGGATGTACAAAAAAAATAATCAATCTCTATAGATACTGTTTTATTTTGGTCCTCTTTTGAGACTATCAGGAATGTGTTAAAACAAAAAGGGGACTTTTCTAAGGACTGGCACACAGAAAGGATTCTTCCTATTTTAAAATGAATTGTAAAGCTTGTGTTTCTTTGTTGCTGCAAGCTATTTGCCCAAGTTAATGCAAATGGACACATTTTGTATGGGAAAAAAAAAAAAAAAACCTGCTTGAGCTTTTTCTAACCCCCTGCTTTCTGTTGTGTGAGCAGCCTGTTTTTTCTCTAATATTGTGTCAGTTTATTCTCTTTAATGGACTGTAAAAAAAAAAAATGTAATCACAAGAGTGCCAAATATCTTGAAATGCCAAAAGGCATTTTGGTTTCTTTTCTTTTCCCTGTGCTCTGAGTCGGTGTACAGGAATGCTTGGAGTGTCTTTTCTGTTATTTATAGGGATTCTCTTAAGGCACACCAGCTGCCTATTTTGCATGGTATTTGCAAAAACGCCTCTTGCGTGAGGAAATCTTTTACCATTTTTCTGTTTGTTTGTTTGCAACTTTGGACCTCAAGAGGTTTTTTTCCCCCCTTTCTGACCCTTGTTCCCTCTTTCTTAATTGAATATTCTGTATGTTACACCTTTAACCAGCACATAGGGCTATTTCTCCAATGTACAATAAAAGAACTGTTCCTGTGTCTCACTCCTTTCTTTCTTTTGGTTCTGGGGACTTGCTGTTTGTATGATGATTGCAGACTGGAATGAGGGAGTGGGTGGCTTTGGTCTGGGGGGCAAAAAGATGGAGAGATGGGCTGGAGTGTCGGGCCATCCCTGAAGGGCCATTTTATGCCATTTTGGATTTGCTTTGGATTTCTCTGCTTCTCTGCAATTCCTGCCATTGGGTGAGGTGGGGAGAGAAGGAGGGATGATGTCTTGGGAGGTAGCCAACCTAGTTAAGAGCAGCGTTTGGAGGCTGGCAAGTTTAGATTCAAATCCCAGCTCCTTCACTTCCTAGCTCTGTGGCCTTGGGCAAGTCTCTTAACTTCCTTAAGCCTCAGTTTCTAAATCTGTAAGGTGGGGATAAGACAGCTACTACCTCATAGAGCTGCTGGAAATGTTAATAACCACACATAGTGGGACTCAGTATCAGGCCACTATTTCCCCATAAAGGAGTCCCTGAGTGGCACAACGGTTAAGTGCTTGAGTTACTAGGCAAAAGGTCAGTGATTTGAACCCCTCCACCAGAGGCCCTTTGAAAGACAGGCCTGGAGATGTGACAGGTTCCAGCCTTGGAAACCCTCTGGAGCAGTTCTGCTCTGCACACAGTGGGGTTGCCATGAGTCAGAATCAACTTGACAGCAACTAACATTGGTCCTTGGGAGCTCTGGTAGCATAGTGCCTAAGGCACTTGACTGCTAACCAGAAGACTGGTGGTTCAAACCCACCAGCCACTCCAGAGAAGGAAGGTTGGGCAATGTACTTAATAGTGATACTGCCTCGGAAACCCAAGGAGGGGCGGTATGAGTTGGGTCCGACTTGAGGGCACATAACAACAACGTTGGTCCACATAATCCTTCAGCAAAAGCCCTATGTCCTTAAAGGCAGGGCTGAGCAGGACTGTGCTCTTTCCCCAGCACCTTGACCTCGGGTTCCAGTCCCCTGGAATTTCTTCAAGCTGTATTTGTGGGATGAGCTCATTCATCTGGCAGCCCCATCCCAGGATGTAACAGGCTTCCCCACTCAGCAGCCTTCCTCTTCCTCCAGTCACCCCTGGAAAGCCATGCAATGAAAAAATCTCAGCCCCGCATTTGGCTTCGGGTGTTGGTGGTGGGACAGGCAGCTGGAGGAGGGGCACCAGGAGGAGGATGTCGGCTGAAGAAAGGCTGCTAAAGGTTTTTCTTCTGGGCTATTATTACACGCCCAGGAGCCCCAGTGCCAGGAGCTTTTAATGTGTTTGTTGTAAAACTGTCAGCCCGGAGTCACAACACAGCTAGAAGTGACAGGAGCTGGAGTGTGACTCAGCCATCAGGTAAGACAGGCCCCAGGAGAGAGAAAGAAGAGGGGCTGGGGGGGCTGGGGGGGAAGGGAGTGATACCTCATTTCTCTTCCTTGTGGCCATGGAGGCCCTGGAGCAGAAGCCATACAGGAGGGCTCATTATCCTATCAGTCATTATTAGGAAACGGCAGGCAAGACTGGCAGTGCCACTGGGGTGACTGAGGATGCCAGTTCGCTTTTCCTAGCCTCATGATCCTCTTCCTTAATCTGGCTCTCTGCCCTGCAGATCACAGGGAATCCCAGCATTGTGGAGCAGAGAGGCCGTTAGGCATCTTCCCTATCCTCTTGGGAAGGCTGAGGCTCAGGGTGGGATGCTTCACAGAGTTAGGGGCAGGGCCCCCCTCCAGTTCCACATCAATCTGCCAAAGGGGGTGGGAGCCAGGGGAAAAGATTCTTTGAGAAGGCGAGGCTTCTGTCACACACCCAGGAGTAATTGCCACGGCAGAGATCAAAGCACCAGACAATTACAAGGTGTTTTCCCTCCCATTCCTTCACATCAGCACATCACTTTTGTCCTAGCTATCCTGGAAACCCATAGTAAGGAGCTCTCCTAAGGAGGTGAGGAAATTGGGGCCCCAGAGGGTTTAAAAATTTAGACCACACCACGTCCACATTAACTGAGCTCTTAATGTGGGCCACACTCATTCATTCAGTCCTCACAACAGCCCTGTAGGACGTTGTTGTCAGTTGCCGTGGAGTTGGCATCAACTCATGGTGACTGTGCAACATACTAAACTGTCGTCCTGTCCCGCAGCATCGTCATGATTGTTAGCATGTTTGGGCTCATTGTCGCAGCCACCGTATCGGGTCTTCCAACCCAGGGGGCTCATCTTCCAGCATGATATTGTACAATGTTCTGTTTCTACAATATTTTTTTTTTTTTACCATGACTCATGGCGACTCCATGTTTTTCAGAACAGAACTGTGCTCCATAGAGTTTTCATGGCTGTGACCTTTTGGAAGCAGAGAGATCTCCAGGCCTTTCTTCTGAAGTACCCCTGCATGGGTTTGAACCACCAACCTTTCAGTTAGTAGCCAAGTACTAAACTGTGCTGCCCAGGGACTCCATCCTTGTATGATAAACCAAAAACCAAACCCACTGCCATTGAGTTGCTTCTGACTCATAGTGACCATAAATGGCAGAGCAGAACTGCCCCACAGGGTTTCCAAGACTGTAAATCTTTATGGAACCAGACTGCCTCTTCTTTCTCCCACTTACTGACTTGGGGGGGGGGTTGTCAAACCACAGACCTTTTGGTTAGCAGCTGAATGCTTTAACCACTGTACCACCAGAACTTCTTATCTCTTATAAGATAACTCACTGCTGTCGAGTTGATTCTATTCATAGTGACCCCTCCTTCAGTTTCCGAGGCGGTTATCTCTGTGGAAGTAGATTGCCCAATCTTCCTTCTGAGGAGTGGCTAGTGGGTTTGAACCACCAGCCTTCTGGTTAGCAGTCAAATGCCTTAGGCACTATGCCACCACTGTACAGGAGGTGACAGGGCTCAGAGAGGTTAAATAACTGTAGAAGATTCTCAGCTAGTAAGTTGCCAAAGCAGAACCTGAAATGGACCAGGACGAAGCTGGACAATCATCTGACCCGGATCCCAGCTCAGTTCCAGCTGCAGCCATTGTCCTCCAGCTTTAAAGATTCTTTGTTGCTTTGTTGTTTTGAGGCTCTGCCTGTCCCTGGCTATTCTGCACAACAGACAACTGAGCAAGGGGTTGGAGGGCCCAGAGGCAGGGCTTGGATGTGGTCAGTTGAGGGCTCGAGCTGCCCTCTGCTGGAAGGGGGCAGTGCAGGAGCCAGGAGCTAAGGAAGCCTCTGTTGTTGTTATGTGCGGTGGAGTCGAACACAACTCATAGCGACCCCTCCTCAGGTTTCCGAGGCAGTATCATTTTGGGAGCTCTGGTAGCATTGTGGCTAAGGCACTTGACTGCTAACCAGAAGGCTGGCGGTTCAAACCCACCAGCCACTCCTTGGAAGGAAGGTTGGGCAATTCTACTTCCGTAGTGATACTGCCTCGGAAACCCAAGGAGGGGTCGCTATGAGTCGGGGTCGACTCGACGGCACATAACAACAACAACAAACAACAATCATTTTGGCAGTAGATTGCCCAACCTTCCTTCTGAGGAGTGGCTGGTGGGTTTGAACCGCTAGCCTTCTGGTTAGCAGTCAAGTGCCTTAGGCACTATGCTAAGCCTCTAGGTCCATTTTAATAAGTGATTTATTAAACTGTTCCTGCTGGAGGCCACCTCATTAGAGAATGCGAGGTCCTTTGCTTGGGAAGATGGACTGTGCCTTTCTCGAGAACTCCGTTCAGAAAAGGGGAATATAAATCTATTAAATATACTTTAACATCGGGTAAACATTTGTTGAGAAGGCACTTTGGGGACTGGGCAGATATCAAATTATACCAAATGCAGGATCTGTCTGAAGTATCTGGTTAGGTAGCAATAAATATGGAAAAGGCTATTAAAAGTCCGAAGTGGGGGAGGGTGTCTCCAAGCCTCTGAGCACTGATAGCAGCATCCAGAGCTGCATTATTCAAACTGAACTAATTGAATGCCTGTAATCAGCATACATCTCCCTGGATTCTGCTTCCGTGGCCTGTCCAGGCTGACAGCTTGAAGGAATATCGAAAAGCACCTCCAAGGGCGAAATTGGCAAATTAAGTTTTAAAAGAAAGAGACTTGAAAATGACTGCTGTCTGGAGGCCACAGATGCAGGAGTGAGCAAGGGGGGGGCTTCTCCAAAGAAGCAGGATTCCCAGGCTCTAAGGCTCGCTGGGGAGGTTCTGGAGGGAGAGGGAAGCATTTGGGTGGCTGGTGCAAAAGTTCAAGGCTTGGGTTTGGGATTTAGAGAACTTGGATTTGACACCTCTCTTGTATACTCTGTGCTGTGACTGGGAGCCAGTATCTTAAGCTCTTTGGGCCTCTGTTTCTTCTTCTGTAAAATGGGCATATTGGTAATACCTACCTCACAAGGATTACGTGGGAATCCCTTTGCCTCCCCAGCCATGGGCCTGCTACAAAATAAATGGTAGCCATCAGTACGAACATATATGAAGTGCCTACTATGTGTCAGACAATGGGCTTTCAAGACCTAGCAAATAGTTCTGCAAAGGAAGCCACTTGGCAGATGTATGGGCAGTTGCAAACTGATATCCTGAGGGCTCTCAGGGTGTGGGCATTGGGGTACGGGGTGGGTGTGCTAGGTTTAAGGAAGTCAGCCTGCATCTCATTATCTCCCCAAAGCCCTCCAATAAATACAACCCTAAGTAAATCCACCTGCTTGCCCTCCAAAGGCTGTGTCAGGAAAAGTCTCCTATTCCCTTCTAACCAGACTGCTGCAGGTCTTTCCTCTCCAGATGGAAGTTTGGGATCTGCCACTCATGCCGGGAGGTACTGACGTCATACCTCGGGAAAGGAAGAGCTTGGCTCTCTGAGAGGATCATCTCTTTGGACAAATCTTCCTGGAGTTTCATTCACTTGTCTTTTATCAATTTAGCCCTACTAGGGAGCTCTGGTAGCATAGTGGCTAAGACACTTGCCTGCTAACCAGACAGCTGGCGGTTCAAACCCACCAGCCACTCCTCGGAAGGAAGGTTGGGCAATCCTACTTCCGTAGTGATACTGCCTCGGAAACCCAAGGAGGGGTCGCTATGAGTCGGGGCCGACTCGATGGCAAACAACAACAACAACAACAATGTGCCAGGTACTGTACTAGGATAACTGAATACACAATGGAGAGCAAAATGGGAATTTGCTCAGGGTTTGAAAATGATGACTGTTCCTGTGGAAAGGAGGATGGGAGCTTGGGGCTTGGATGCCTCAGAAGTCAGCAGATCTCTTGTTGTTATGTGTCATCGAGTCATCTCCGACTCATAGTGACCCCTCCTTGGGTTTCTAAGGCAGTATCACTACAGAAGTAGATTGCCCAATCTTCCTTTCAAGGAGTGGTGGTGGGTCTGAACTGCCAACCTTCTGGTTAGCAGTCAAGTGCCTTAGGCACTATGCCACCAGAGCTCCCAGCAGATCTCTGGTGATGGAAAAAAGAGGAGACCCAAGGAGAGCTAGGACTTGGGCACTGAAACTCAAACATGTGACCCACATTAAACAACAAACAACTCTTTATTTCAGAATAGTTTTAGATTTACAGAAAAGTTGGGAAGATACTAGAGTTGCCACAGGCCCTCATTTCGTCTCCCCTATTGCTGGCATCTTACATCATTATGATACATTTTTCACAAATAAGGAGCCAACGTTGGTATTGTTGTCATTATGTGCTGTCAAGTCGGACCTGACTCATAGCGACCTTTCCTTGGGTTTCCGAGGCGGTATCACTACGGAAGTATATTGCCCAACCTTCTAAATAAACACCACTGTTTCTTCAGCTTTCATTAGTTTTTACCTAATGTCCTTTTTCTGTTCAGGATCCCATTCAGGATACTGCATTACGTTTAGTCATGGTATCTCCTCAGGTTCTTCTTGGCTGTGAGTTTCTCAGACTTTCCTTGTTTTTGATGGGGTAGAACCAGCTGCTGTCAAATCAATCCTTCCTCTTGGCAACCCCATGTGTTTCAGAGTAGAACTCTGCTCCAGAGGGTTTTTAATGGCTGGGACCTTTCAGAAATAGCTTGCAGATTGCCAGGCCTGTCTTTCTAGGTGCCTCTGAGTGAACTTGAACCGCCAGCCTTTCAGTTAGTAGCCAAGCGCTTAACCTTTTATGCCACCCAGGGACTCCCTTGAATGAGGCACTGGTCAGATATTTTGTAGACTGTCCCTCAGTTAGGGTTTGTCTGATATTTTTCTCATGGTTCAACTGGGGCTATGGGTTTTGGGGAGGAAGACCACAGAGTGAAAGTGCCATTCTCATCGCATCATATCAAGGGTACATGCTATGCACATAACTTATCGCTGTTGATGTTGACCTTGATCATGTGGCTGGGTACTGTTAGCTGGGTTCCTCCACTATAAGGTTACTCATTTTTCCCCTTGGCACAGGACCGGGCAGCATTTCATTCTGTTGTGCCAAGAGTCGGGGACTGACTGGACAGCAGCTAACAACAGTACTGTGTTCTTTGTAAGGAGGAAGTCACTCTGCCAAGCCCATACTTTAAAGGGTAGGGAGTTAAGCTCCACCTCCTTGAGGGGAGAGTATCTCCATAAATTACGTGGAATTCTTGTGCACAGGCCACGGTGATTAAGTGACCCACTTTTCAACAGCTTCACCTTTGCGCTGTGTTGGGCAAGCCCACTGTGGCTTAGATGCAATCATACGTTCCTGGCAAACAGGAAAAACAAAAATGCGCACAATGCCCGAGATGCTGCCTGATGACCAAAAGATGAAGCCTTACCAAAATAAATAAACAATTAAATTAAATAACCAAAACAACACGTGCGTGTGCGCGCGCACGCACACACACACACACACACACACACACATTCAAAAAAGCCACTTCCTGTGCAGGGGAACTGTCACCCTGGTTAGAAACTATGCAGAATTTCCTCTTGGAAACCTTCAGGCAGCTGCTCTGGTTTATAAAATCTGCCTATTGGAGGGAAGGGGGGGGGGGTGGAAGCTTGTCATTATTCCAGCAACAGAGATTCTCCCAAACTGTATGCAAAAATAAATCCTCTGCGACCGGCCGTATCCGAGGAAACCTGGCAGCTGGGCTAGAGCTTGCAAGGTGGCCCTGGGGACAGAGCCTGTGTCTGCAAGCCCCAGCTGCCTCTAGCGGGTCCAAGAGTCCCAGAATGACAGCCCTTGGGTCACGCCCACACCCATCTCATCAACACTGGGTCCCCATCCATTTCCCTGGGGTCCTGGGATGAGGGCCTGGTTTCTTTTGCCAGCCTTCACATTGGAAGGAAGTGGAGAACTACGGGCCTGGAGGAGGGTCCTTGACCCAGAAACAGCTGTTTGGAGGACAAAGGGTCACTAAGGAAAAAGGAAGTCAAGGAGGGCAGGCTGAAAGGCAGAGAAGGCCCAGGGAAATGTGTCATGGGAAATCTTAACAGAATGACCATGGAAGTGGGTTGGGGTTGGGGGCAGGCAGTGACGACAGCGAGCTGTCAGAGTTAGAAGTGTCAAGTGAAGCAGAGAGCTAGATGGCTAAAGGCTTCCAGAGCTTGCTTGGAGAGGGTGTCTGAGTAGAGGAAATTAGCTAGTTAATTAATTCAATCCATATTCCTTCAACAACTCATCAGCCAGGCGCCAGAGGGCTTGTGCTTGGCATTTCCAAGGCAGAGCTGGTTAAAGCCAGGCCTCTTTTGGCCCTCAAGAGACCTCACTGGACAGTGACCATCCAATGACTTAGAAGTGTCAGATGGCTGGGAGAGAAGGGGATAGCTCATAGGAAGCATAGGGAATCTTTGGGGAATCCCAAGAGTTTGCTGCCAGCATCCAGAGTTGGTATTTTAGAAGCGATTGGTGACTGCATTGTAATCCCAAACTGCCAGTAGTACATGGGATAGCCACCCTGGGTAAGTATTTTGCCTCTCTGGGACTCAGTTTTGCAGTATGGAGAGTAATGGAGGTTATGTGGTGCTCACTATAGACCAGTGACTTCTACACTCTTTGCATTTAATTCATTTAATGGTCACAACCACCCTATGACGTCGTTACTCTTACTATTACATTTTTATAGCTGAGGAAACTGAGACACAGAGCGATCTCACCTGCCTAAGGTCCTATACAGATAGAAAGTAGCAGAGCTGGAACTGAAAGCCAGGCAGGTGGGCTCCAGGAGCTGTGGTCTCAAAGCAGCGGATGGGGCAAGGCGATCTTCCACCTCTGAGAGCTCGGAGAGCTCACAGGGTTCAGAGTCTCGGAAGCCCATCCTCCCGTGGGGGAGGGGAGGCCGAGGATCCGGTTGGCCCATGAACCCTGTACTAGGCCAGCTGGTTGCCATGGGGACGGCTGGGCGAGGCGACTGGGTCGAGGCTGGTTTCCCCGTGGGGTGGTTCCGGGGAGCTCCCGCAGCGGGCAGGGTGTGGCACGGAACCGGCACCTGGGGCCATGTGTTCCCAGCAGACCGAGCCACATGAATTCTCCCCTCTCCGACAGGGGGACCACAAGTGCCCTGCAGACGTCTGCACCTCCTCCGACCTGAACTCAATCCCTACGAAGCCGCAGTTATCTCCCGTTCATCTGTGTGAATTATTTACTCGTCTGGCAGCCTCCCCGCCCGCCTCCGCTCTCGCCCTCCCTCCCAGCCTCCCCCGCCCGCCTCCGACCTCCCAGCCTCCAAGCTTCCTCACATCCTAGTTTCCAACAGCCTCTCTTTCCCCTCATCCGTGAAGTTCAAAAGTTAGGCCCCAGGGGAACTCGGGGAAAGGAACTTCCTACCTCCCCGCCCTCTTACACCCTGGAATACTTATCTTGTAACCAGTAAGGAGGAGCTCTGGTAGAGTAGTGCCTAAGGCACTTGACTGCTAACCAGAAGGCGGGTGGTTCAAACCCACCAGCCACTCCTTGGAAGGAAGATGGGGCAATCTACTTCCGTAGTGATATCGCTTGGGAAACCCAAGGAGGGGTCTCTGTGAGTCGGGTCTGACTCGACAGCACATAACAGCAACCAGGACCGGGGGCGCTGAGTTGGGGCGGGGGAGGGGCTAATGCACAGCTTGCTGTCCTCTGAAACTCTGGAGTCCTCATCTGTAAAACAGAATGGTGATTCGCGCTCCGTGTACCTCCAGGACGGCTCATCCAACCCACTGAGGTAACAGGAAGGCATGACCTTTGCAACAACAAAGCGCTCTATGCCTACAAAACGTTATCATTATCATTATCTTTAAATAACCGTACACCACAGTGCTAAGTGTTCTGCATATGTTTTCTTCTTTAATTCTCATAGCAATACTATGAATCAAGGACATTATCCTCATTTTACATATGAAGAAACAGGTTCAGAGAGGATGAGTAACCTGTCCTCAGTCAACAATGAGCCAGAGCCAGAAACTGAGTGTGTTTGGCTCACACTTCTCTCAACCACTCTTCAGCACGATGCCATGTTGCTGAGGGCCTTTTACGGGCACCCAAGAGTCGGGGCCGACTCGATGGCACATAACAACAACAACAAAGAGGCTGCTTGGGCGCCAGTCACATCTGTGACGTGCTGTAGACAGTCATGGGCACCTATTATGTGCCAGTCCTGGGCTGGGTGCTGGGGACGAAGCGAGGAGTCAAGCACATCCCTTGCTCTCAAGTTTGGAATGAGGGGTGGGGGCAGGAACAGAGTTCAGGGGCAAGGAGGAACAGACATGTTCACCACTAATTGATACAAGATGGAGTGCCTGTCACAATAGGGACTAGGCACAAACCAAAAACATGCTCCCTAGAGGAGCAATTGTTTAATGAGGAGGTGGGATTTCAGCTGGATCTTGACTATGGAGCTTTGGTGGTGCAGTGGTTAAAGCATTCAGCTGCTAACCAAAAGGTCAGCGGTTTTGAACCCATCGCCTGCTCCGTGGGAGAAAGGTGAGGCAGTCTGCTTCCATAAAGATTTACAGTCTTGGCCATAGTACTGGGTGACACCAGACTCAATTGACACAATAAAATACATAAAAACCTTGTTCCTCATCCTACATTGGTGAGTAGTGACTGGGGTCTCAAAAGCTTTCAGGCAGCCATCTGAGATGCAGCTAATAGTCTCCTAGTGTGGGAAGCGAAGAAGAGTGCAAAAAACCAAGGGCATTTGGAAGCAGTCTATGGCCCTTGAGACCAGAAGAACTAGATGGTGCCTGGCTACCAATGCCAACCACTCAGGAAAGGATCAAACCTGGAGATCCTAGATAGAGTGGGAGGAAAAACAGGGAACAAAATCCAAAAACTCAATAATGACCAGAATTACTGGTCGGATGGAGTCTGGTGAGACCCCCAATACTATGGTCCTGGGATACATTCTGGGCCTGGAATAAAGCTCACTCCCAGGGGCTGGCTCTCAGCCCAATAGTAAACAAGATGTACATGCAGACCACTCAACCCAGGGTGACACACCCACATACTCTATGGAAATGCATCCCTTGGAGCAATTGACTGTGGTGCACCAGAGGGGCAATATTCACATGGAGGAAATGCAGGACACACAGGAGTGCATAACTATGGGGGAAGGGATGTTACTGGGCCAGGAGGGGAGGAGACTGGGTTAGGGTTGGCCATGGTAAATGGGGTGTGAAACTAGATGTACAAGTAATGTTGAATGGTTGAATGTAAAACTCTTAAAAAAAAAAAAAAAGATTTACAATCTTGGAAACCCTATTGGCCTAGTTCCCTTATGTCCTATAGGGTCTCTATGAGTTGGAATCAATCTGATAGCAGAGGATTTTTTGGCTGTGGGGGTGGGGTAGGAAGGGCCTTTTTAGTGTAGGGAGAGGGACAGAGGCTGGCAAGTTTGGGGTTTTCTGGGGAAAGGGCAGTCCTGGGGGGGGGTTAGAACAAAGCATTTATAGGGGCTCAGGGATGGGGGAAACGGAAGTTAGGATTAGATCTTCGGGCTCTTGAAATATGACCTTGAGGGTAACTTTAGAATAGTGGTTCTTTACTGGGGGTGAGTTTGTTCTCTAGGGGGACATTTGGCAATGTCTGGGGATATTTCTGGTTGACACAATGGGGGAGGGTGTTATTGGCACCTGGTGACCAGAGGCCTTGGATGCTGCTACACATCCTGCACAGCATGCCCCAGTGACCCCAAGCATCATTGTAGGAGCTCTGGTGGCATAGTGCCTAAGGCACTTGACTGCTAACCAGAAGGCTGGTGGTTCAAACCCACCAGCCACTCCTCGGAAGGAAGGTTGCGCACTCTACTTCCATAGTGATGCTGCCTCGGAAACCCAAGGGGTCGCTATGAGTTAGGTCCAACTTTATGGCACATAACAATAACAACAAGAAGCATCATTGTGCTGAGGTAGAGAAACTTTGGTGTAGAGCACAAGTAAGACCACTCTGACAAAAGTGCGATTTGGGGCAAGTCACTTCTCATGCCTCAGTTTCCTCTTCTCTAAGATGGGATTGATTGTAGCCGGTCAGGTTTGAAGAAATAGCTGCCATCTTTTTTTTTTTAATGCTTTCTGTGTCCTGTCACAGCCCTAAGTGCTTTACATGTATTATCTCACCTAATCCTTAAAAGGCCCATGGGCAGCACAAATGGTTTACATTCGACTACTAACCTAAGAGTTGGTGGTTCAAACCCACCCAGTGGCGCTGAGGAAGAAAGGCCTGGCAATCTGCTTCTGTAACTATTACAGCCAAGAAAACCCTAGGAGCAGTTCAACTCTGTGACATGTGGAATTGTCATGAGTAAAAAATGATTGACAGAGACAGCTTTTGTTTTGTTTGAATCTTTATAATCTAGTGAATAGCATCACTACAAATAACAGTAAATATCTGTTGGGCATGTATTGAATGCCAGACCTTGTTCTAAACTCTTTACATATATTAATTTATATAATACTCACAACAACTATATGAGGCAGAAACTCTTATCATCTCCAATTAACAGATGGGGAAACCGAGGCACGGAAGATGAAAGTTTCCTGAGGGCAGGGGCAGTGCCTGTCTTGTTTCTTGCTCTCTCCCTAGCTTCTAGAACAGTGTATCAATACATATTTTGTTTTGAAGGATAAATAAACCCTCCATGGACTATAGTGAGTACATGAGCATCCTGCAATTGTGCAGAAACTGGAGTGCAAAAGGGTTGAGTGTCTTGCCCAGGTCTCTTCCACCCCCTTGCTTTGCAGCCGAGGTCCTGGGAAGGCCCCGGGGTGGTTTCTCTGGGTTGTTGGCGCCTGGCTGTGTTCCCGCAGTTAGCAGAGAGGGCCTGACACGTGTGAGGGCATTTCTGAGATTTCCAAAGAGCGAAGGGGCCCTGGTCTCCCTGGAATCCCAGTGGAGCCTGGGAGGATTAGCATTCTGGAGTCCAACCAAACCTGGAAGCTCAGTCAGCGGGAGAATGTGTCAGCATGAGTCAGGGATTAGGCGTGTCCACTCCCCCAGTGAATGCAGAGAGATTTCAAAATGTAACCCAGCCCTAGTCTTGACCTCAGGGAAGTGTGTACCTGCAGGGCATGTAGGAGGATTAGTCATGGTGTAAAATAATCATGGCAGCTGCTGTGCAGTGGGAACTACACACTATATGCTTTAGGTATGTGTTTCTGTGAGGGAGTGGCACTGTCATTATCTCCATCAACAAATATTGAAGTGGAGAGTGGAGACTTAGAGAAGTGGTAACTTCCCCAAGGGCACCAAAAAGGAGGCTATACGTCAGTTATCGAAGCCTGACACTGCCACCTCCATGAACCTGAACCCTAAACATACATCTTATGAATGACCTAAGGTCACTATGAATCCTGACCTTTTAGGATTGTTGTAAAGATTTAAAGGCAATAGCAAGGATAAAGTACCCAGGAGCCCTGGTGGCTCAGGGGTTAAGCGTTTGCTGCTAACCTAAAGGTTGGTGGTTTGAACCTACCAGCCACTCCTTGGGAGAAAGATATGGCAGTATGAAAGATTACAACCTTGGAAACCCTGTGAGTTTGAATCAAGCCAATGGCAACAGGTTTGGTTTGGTTTGTAGTAGGTGCTCAATAAATAAACCAAAAAAACCAAACCTGTTGCTGTGTAGCTTATCCTGAGTCATGTGTTACAGAGTAGAGCTGCTCCATAGGGTTTTGTTGGCTGTGATCTTTATGGAAGAAGATTGTCAGGCCTTTCTTCATGGCAGCGCTGGGCTGGTTCAAAATACCAACCTTTAGGTTAGTTTGTTGTTGTTGTTATTTGTCATCGAGTCAGAACCGACTCATAGCGACCCCTCCTTGGGTTTCCGAGGCAGTATCACTATGGAAGTAGATTGCCCAACCTTCTTTCCGAGGAGCGGCTGGTGGGTTGAACCGCCAGCCTTCTGGTTAGCAGTCAAGTGCCTTAGGCACTAGCACAAACTGTTTGTACCACCCTGGGACCTGCTCAATAAATAAAAGTTGTTTTTTTTTTGCTGAGTTTCCTGGGAATCTATTCTTAAGTCCGACCTTTGGGTTGCCTTGGGCAGATGCAGTGGAACCAGAATTGGAGGAGGGGGCAAGGGTGGGTAGAGGCTTGGTGGGAGGCCTTCAAAGACTGCCCAGTATCGCTTTTGAAGCATGGCCCCCACCATCTCTTTGCTTCTCTTCCCAGGATGTTGTGTTGCCCTTAACCTGTTAGGTGGGCGATGCTGCTTCATCACCCACAGCTGTGCTGGTGAAGCCCCCTTCTCTAAGCAGACACAGGGATCACTGGCAGCGGAAAGAGCAGACAGGGGTGTTCAGCTCCCTCCACTTCTTCATAAGCCCACCACACTGTCCTTTCCAGAATGTCATACTTTTTATGTCTCTGCACTTTTGCAAATGCTGTTCTCTCAGCCTTCCACCCCTTCCCACCCAACCAAATCCTGCCTACCCTCCAGGTTTCAGCTGAGATGTCACTTCCTCTCGGAATCCTTCTCCGAGTAGACTCCTCCACCTGAATTAGTCCCATCACCGAGGCTCCTAAAGTCGGTGCTTCCCTGTCTACACACTGGTCTGGAGCGCACCTCTTCTGGTTTGTCTCCTTCATCAGACTGCCTCCCTCTCGGGCAGACACCAGGTCTCTCTTGTTAGTCTCCAGATCTCAGGGCTTCCCACAAATGCCTGGCACGTAACAGCTCCTTGGGGAATGTTGTTGACTTAATGTTATAATAATAACACTCTCTTGCATATGTAGAGCTCTTTTCCAGTTTCAAAAGTCTTTTTATGGCTATTATGTCATCTGATCCTTACAGAAAACTTGTCATCTAACGTAGGCAGGGTTTGCATCGGTGTTTACATTTTACAGGGAAGAAACTGAGGCTGGAAGAGGTTCAGCATGTTGTCCTGGAGGATGGTGAGACAGGCCCACAGCCCCCACCGCCTGAGGCAGCTGCGGAGAGATTTATGATAGCTTCAGTCCGGAGTGGGAGCCTTCTCAGAGTTCTGATTCCAGGCTTTCCGGCTCAGCAGCTAGAAGATAGAAGCTGTTGCTTTTAAGCCTTAATGTGATGCTGAGACTGTCTGCCCACTATTGTCATGTGGGGGGGAAGTAAAGCTTTGGGGTGTGTGTGACTGAATCTCTTCTCTGGAGGGGAAACTGTACTAGGCAACGACTTTCTTTTGTGGAGGGTCGCTCACCCCTGTGCCATTGATTGTGTTTGATACTGAAAAATCAGAGAAGAAAATATCCAGAATCGGGAATGGAATGACTAAGTAAACTCTAGTCCATCCACTTGGTGGAATATTTGGCAGCCATTACAAATAATGTTTCTGTAGTTGGTTTATTGGCTTGGGAAACCATGGATGTCATGATGGTCAAGGCAAAAGGGAGAATATAAATGATATCTGTGATGTAACATATCTGTGATAGCGCTGTGAGATGGTTTGAGTCCCAGGTCTCCCACTTATTGGCCATAAACTCAAGCAAGTTGACCTCTCTGTGCCTCAGTTTCCTCATCTGTAAAACAGGTATAATAATAGCCTTATCTCATACAGGGGAGCTCTGGTGGCATGTTGCCTACAGTATATGACTGCTAACTAGAAGGCTGGCAGTTCAAACCCACCAACTACTCCTGTAGAGATACTGCCTCAGAAACCCAAGTCTATGAGTTGGATTCGACTCGAGAGCAGTAAGTTTTATCTCATACAGAGCTATTATGAGGATTAAATGAGTTAATGCATGTTAAAACATTTTAACAATGCTTTTCAAAAAAACACTGCCATTGAGTCAGTTCCAACTCATATCTACCCCCATTGAGTTTCCAAAGCTGTAAATCTTTACGGAAGCAGACTGCCTCATCTTTTCTCTGTGGAGCAGCTGGTGAGTTTGAACCTCGACCTCTGAGTTTGCAGTCAAATGCCTAACCACTACACCACCAAAATACCTCAAACCAAACTCACTGCTATCGAGTTGATTTGGATTCAGAGTGACCCCCAATGGGTTTCCAACATGGTAAATCTTTACAGAAGTAGAGTGCCCCATCTTCCTTCTGTGGAGCTGCTGGTGGGTTTGAACTGCCAATCTTCTGGTTAGCAGTCAATATACCTTAGGCATTGAACCACCAGAACTCCTTGAAACAACACCTAGCATCTATTAAGTGTTACATTTTGGTTAGTAAGTTTAATTATTATTGTCTCAGCTATGTCAGATATATACCTGTGAGAGCCGCAACTCAAGGGGAGGAGGCTGCCTTTTTTCCCTCGGTCTTGCAAGTTTTCCACCTTTGACGGAGTGCAGTCACCACTTTTCTCTCACTCGCTAGTTAGTGGGAAATATTTGAGTTTTCCTTCCCTGACAGGTTTCTGCTTTACACAGTCTCTGGCATTCATAGGTTTTACCGTGTAAGAAAAAATATGAAAAAAAAAAAAAAAAATTAAGAGGAAGTATTAACAATGTTTTTTTTGGATTGTGGGTTCATGGATGAGTTTTACTTTCTTTTCTTCCACTTCTCTAAATCCTTTAAATATTATACAGTGGAGACCTATTACTTTTATTATTATGAGAGAATAAAATTTATCTCCACCCCTAAAAGGTGATAGTAGGGAGATAGAGCCAGGACCACATTCCTTCTGGGCCCAAGAAAGGTGCCCTCAGGGAGCCATCTCTATAATTAACACCTGGGATCACACTCATGTCAATATTTTTCTTCAGCTAAAATCAGCAGCTCCTGGTAATCTTTCCCAAACAGATCATGCTGTCCCTTCTGCCCCTTGTCTGCTTGTTCAATAATTTTATATGATGCCGACAGAAACAAATAGCCAAGCTGTTTAAAGATCCATAACCATAAAGTGTCACCACCTAAAGACAATGAGAATTCCCCAAGCAGGGCGCATTGGAGATGAGAGTAAATCGTTCTGACCACTCTTGTCATCATCATACTCTTTGTCTACTCAGTGAGACAAGGGCATTTACAGTAAAGGGAAAGCCAACTGCTGTGTAAGCTGATATGGACTCAGCCAGCTGGCTGGCCAGGCCGGCAGCCTGCCAGAGAGAGAGCCAGCCAGCCAACTGGCCAGCAAACCAGCTGTGCTGAGCACACAGTAGGTGTCAATAACTCCCTATCAAATTTGATTGGAAGTTTGGTAGCTGTAGCCGCCATACACAACTCTGCCCTGGGCACTGTGTGTGGGTTTCATGGCAAGGGCTGGAGCGTGCTGATGGCTGGTGCTCACCTTTAAGGAGTAAAGGCCAACAGGTCCCTCCCTTCAGGCCCTTCTCCTGAGAGTTTCATGAGTTCTGGCTGGTAGATGGTAGTCCCTGAGCTAGAGGCCTCTGCTGTTGTTAATTGGCCCAGAGTCAGCCTGACTCATGGTGACCTTATATGTAACAGACTGAAACGTTGCCAGGTCCTGTGCCATCTTCATGATCCTTGGCAGCTTTGAGTCCGTCCTTTAAGCTCCATTGTTGATATTGTGTCGATCCACTTCATTTACTGACCCTCTACTTTACCATTCATGATGCCCTGTTCTAGTGATTGGTCTTTTCTGATGTCGTGTCCAAGCTTATCTGGACATATAAACTTAGTTTGGCTCATCATCAGAGGGCTATGCTAGCTTTTATTTAATTTTTCTCCTAATCCTTCTTGGGATACAGCTTTCAATGACCATTAAGAGCCACCACTGTCAACACATTACCACTCCTCACCTCTCCATCTCTCGACTTTTCTTCCATCCATCCACCCATCAATCTCTCCTTCAATGTGATGCAGTATAATGGTGGATAAGTTTGTGTGTGTGGGGCGGGGAGAGTGAATAGAAACTCCCTGGCTTTAAATCCCCTAGAAGTCTGGAAGGTTAACGGGTGACCAGACATTGAAGTGACAGGACAAGTTCAGGGTGCTGTGGGTACAGAGGGGGGTGCCTGACACTCATCTGGAGCCCCAGGAGCCCCATTGTCATGGTCATCATCACCACTGGAACTTCTTCGACCAGTAATGGGGCTTCAGTCAAATGGAGACATTAGCAAAGCTGGCCTGTGGTTCTTAGCCTTGTGCCTGGGATGCCCCCTGGTCCCCAGCATCCTGACTCTCCCTTCATCCATGCTTCCGCAGGGGGAGCCTCTGCTGAGCACTTAAAGCTTCTGGAATGATGCTCACACTGATGTGATGCTTGACAGTTTGCAAAGATGCTTTGCAGACTAATCCTCTCAATCCTACCAGCCTGGTAGGTATTATCTCCATCTCATAGTTAAGGAAACCGAGGCTTCAGATGTTAAATGACTTGCCCAAAGGCATAGAGCTAGCAAGGGGTTTGGCGAGATTTGAATCCAGGCCTATCTGACCAGGATTTCACCCTCCCCACTCCAACATGCTATCTTTTGAACAGAGTTGGAATTTAGACCCAATTGAAATGCACAAAAACAGCAAATATTAGGTGCCCAATAACATAGTCAATGCACCCAGTCAGGGCGGCATAGTGGCCAAAACATTCAGCTGCTAGTCTAAAGGTCGGCAGTTTGAACTTCATCCATGCTAGCCCTATTCTCCATTTTCCCCTGATTCCTCCTTCAGCCTCACTCCTACCCGTTAAATGCACCTGTCCCCAGAGTCCTTGTTCCTGCTAGTTAGGGTGATAATCCAGCTTGTGCAAATGGACTGCTGGATGCTGAACCCTCCCCCCACCGCCCCTTCTCATGAGGTATGTCATCATCATGTGCACTGAGGAAGGGCATTTACTGTGCACTGTGAAACCATGTACTATGAACATTGTACATCATTCATCCCCAATTGTGTGCCCAATCCAAACCAAACCCACAGTCATCAAGTCGGTTCTGACTCACAGTGACTCTTTGGGACAGGGGAGAACTGCCACATAGAGTTTCCAAGGCTGTAAATCTTTACAGAAGCAGACTGCCTCATCTTTCTCCTGTGGAGCAGCTGGTGGGTTTAAACTGCCGACCTTTAGACTAGCAGCTGAATGCTTTGGCCACTATGCCACCCTGACTGTGTGCATTGACTGTGTTATTGGACACCTAATATTTGCTATTTTTGTGCATTTCAATTGGGTCTAAATTCTAACTCTCTTCAAAAGATAGCATGTTGGAGTGGGGAGGGTGAAATCCTGGTCAGATAGGCTGGGTTCAAATCTCACCAAACCCCTTGCTAGCTCTATGCCTTTGGGCAAGTCATTTAACATCTGAAGCCTCGGTTTCCTTAACTGTGAGATGGAGATAATACCTACCAGGCTGGTAGGATTGAGAGGATTAAATAGTCTGCAAAGCATCTTTGCAAACTGTCAAGCATCACATCAGTGTGAGCATCATTCCAGAAGCTTTAAGTGCTCAGCAGAGGCTCCCCCTGCAGAAGCAGCAAACCAAGTGGCTGGAGGTGCAGGGGGCATTCAGAGTGGGCTGGGGTTCTTGAGGCTTGAGCATTGGTCTGACTGTGTGATATGGTGTCTAAGGGCGTGGCACATCAACACCAAGTGATCTAAGACTGACTGACATCTGATTGTCTTCCCCTGTGTCTAATTGCCCAAGACCTTGCAGCAAGTCTTACAAGTTAAGGGTGAAGAGTTTACCCACCCAAGTGTCGTCCCTGGCCACCGCTTGTCTGTCAGTGGTGAAAGTTGGTGAAATATGAAAGCAGGTGCATGTGAAAGCTGGACAGTGAATAAGGAAGACCACAGAAGAATTGATGCATTTGAATTGTTGATGAAGAATACTGAAAATACCATGGACTTTCAGAAGAACAAACAAATCTGTCTTTGAAGAAGTACAGCCAGAAGGCTCCTTAGAAGCCAGAATGGCCAGATTTCATCTCGTATGCTTTGGTCACGTTGTCAGAAGTGACCATTCCATAGAGAAGGCTGCATGCTTGGTAGAGGGTCAGGGAAAAAGGGGAACACCCTCAATGAGATGGATTACCACAGTGGCTGCAATGATGGGCTGAAGTATAAGAAGACTGTGAGGATGGTGCAGTACCAGGCGGTGTTTCATTCTGTTGTACATACGGTCACTATGAGTCGGGACCAATTCAACGACACCTAACAACAACAACAACAACAGCAGCAAGCAGTGTCTCTGGGATCTCAGTGTCAGCATTGCCGAGTGGTCCCATACCTTCTCCCTTGGAGATCCATGTCACCCACCTCCCACCTCCAGGATTTCTGTGTTCTATGCCAGAAGGAATGACTTGGTCTCCACTATGTACCCCAGTACTCTCCTTAGGTTTTGAATCAGCAAAAATGACCATTTTCCTGTCCTGAGATGCTTCTGGAGAGATCTCATTCCCTGAGCATTAATCCATTCATGCATTCATTCAGCAAACATTCATTAAGATCTGCCGTGTGCTGAGATCTGGGAGTATATGTGAGACAGAGTTTCATGGGTTTGGATCTGGATGCTTCCAAGGAAAAGTTTTAGGTGCTCTCCACTCCATTCCCGAGAATAGATTTACATGACTCTAGCAGATTACCAAGGAGCTCTGGTGGCATAGTGAATAAGGCACTTGA
>NW_006921618.1:5386576-5391775 GCF_000298275.1 Orycteropus afer afer | reverse complement strand
AGGAAGCTGTTGTTCAAACAGAACAAGGGGATACTGGGTGGTTTAAAATCAGGAAGGGAGTGTGTCAGGATTGCATCCTTTCACCATACTTATTCGCTGTTTATAGGAGCTCTGCTGGCGTAGTGCCTAAGGCATTGGACTGCTAACCGGAAGGCTGGTGGTTCAAACCCACCAGGCATTCCTCGGCAAGAAGACTGGGCAATCTACTTCCGTAGAGATCCTGCCTTGGAAACCCAAGGAGGGGTGGCTATGAGTTGGGACTGGCTTGACGGCAGTGAGCTTGGTTTTGTTTCATTTATGGTGGGCAAATAATCCGAGAAACTGGACTCTATGAAGACGAACGCGGTATCAGGATTGGAGGAAGACTCATTAACAACCTGTGATATGCAGACAGCACACCTTGCTTGCTGAAAGTGAGGATGACTTGAAGCACTTACTGATGAAGATTAAAGACTATAGTCTGCAGTATGGATTACACCTCAACATAAAATGAAAATCCTCATGAATGGACCAATAAGCAGCATCATGATAAATGGAGAAAAGATTGAAGTTGTCAAAGATTTCATATTACTTGGATCCATAATCAACACCCATGGAAGCAGCAGTCAAGAAATCAGATGTCATAATGCACTGGGTAAATCTGCTGCCTATGACCTCTTTAAAGTGCTGAAGAACAAAGATGTCGTCACTTTGAGAACTAAGGTGTGCCAACCCAAGCCATGGTGTTTTTAATTGCCTCATATGCATGTGAAAGCCAGACAATTAATAAGAAAGACTGAAGAAGAGTTGATGCTTTTGAATTGTGATGTTGGTGAAGAATACCGAAAATACCATGGACTGCCAGACACAGTGGCTACAGAGATGTTTTCAAGGATTATGAAGTTGGTGCATGACCAGGTGGTGTGTTTCATTCTGTTGTACATAGGGTCGTTATGAGTCAGAGTTGACTCAGTGGCACCTAACACCAACAAAATAGTAGATTCACATGACTCAGGATTACCAAAAGGGGTTGAGAATGATACTGGATAATAAAGAGCATACATTTACTATTGGACACAACCACTTGATGGTTTGGGGTCCAAAAACTGTATCAAAATGGCATAACTCTCACAGGCCATTGGAAATGAGGGAATCAGGAGAGTTATTGGAACCAGAGATGCAGATCTGAGATCAAAAACTTTGAGGCAATGGGTCAAATGATGGCAGTGGGTGTTATCACCTCAACAGGGTCGGGGGTTGTCCTCCTCAGGATTCTGCAGAGAAAAGAACCAATCAGATTCTCTCTCTCTCTCTGTCTACCACCCATCTGTCAGTTTGTCATAATGCTTGCATATTGCTATGATGCTGGAGGCTGTGTCACTGATATTTCAAATAGGTCACCAGTGGTGGACAGGTTTCAGCAGAGCATCCAGGCTGAGGCAGATTAGGAAGAAAGGCCTGGTGATGTACATCTGAAAACTGTTGTTGTTAAGTGCAGTGGATCTGGTCCAACTCCTAGGGGCCCTGTGTGGCAGAGTCGAACTGCCCCAGAGGGTTTACTAGGCTGTAATCTTTATGGAAACAGACCATCAGGTCTTTTTCCATGGAGCCCTGAACATCCTATGGATCATAACGGAATATTGTTCAATATAGTGCTGCAAGATGAACTCTCTTGTTTGGAAGACACTCAAAATACACAGTGGCTTCAACAATGGACTTGAGTTTAGCAATGATTGTGAAGGTGGTGCAGGGCTGGGCAGTATTTCATTCTGTCGTACATGTGGTCACTGTGAGTAGAGCTGACTAAATGGCAGCTGAAAACAGCGTATTTCTAACTAATTGTCTATCTATCTATCTGTCTGTCTGTCTATTTATCTACACACAACACAACACACTGCTGTCGAGTCGGATCTGACTGATAATGACCCCTCCTTGGGTTTCCAAGGCAGTATCACTACAGAAGTAGATTGCCCAACCTTTCTTCCGAGGAGTGGCTGGTGGGTTTGAACTGCCAGCCCTCTGGTTAGCAGTCAAATGCCTGGATTTATTTTAAGGAATTGGCTAAGAATATTGTGGGGGCTGGCAAGTCTAAAATTTGTGTATTTGGCAGCAGGCTGGAAACTCTGGCAGTCTTGTGTCCGAAATCAGTAGTGTCTGATCTGCTCTTTTTATAACTCTGAAGTGATTAGGTTCAGAGCCCACTGTAATAATTAACAAAGAAAACCCTATTTCCAAACAGGATTACATTCACAGGCATAAGGGTTAGAACTCCAACACATGTTTTGGGGCAATCCGTAACAACATGTAAATATGTTAATATCAACATTTAGTCTAGTGTTTGATGAAACTACTGGGCAACATAGTCTAGCCAAGTGGACAGGTAAAATTAACCATCACAGAAAGAGAAGTGAGGAGAAGAAAAGAGAGGAGGGAGCTGAGTAGAGGACTCTGGGAACTCTCAATTGAAGTATTGAGAGAGGCCAAGGGACTAGAGGAGCCAGAGGAGATAAGAGCAGAACTGGATGTGAAGAGAGCTTGAAGAAAGGGCAGTGGCCAACAGCATTAGAGGAGGCCCAGCTGGTGGTCAGCTAGGCGTTGTGACCCTGAGCAGGGCCTTCTCTATGGCTATGAGGCAGGAAACCAGATCATAGGGACAAAGGGAAGAATGAGGTGGGGCAGGGAAGATGGGGAACTTTGGCGATTTAATGAGAAAGAGGGGCTTGCTCTTGGAGGTAGAGACAGCTTTGGGTGGGATGAAGCTGAGGGAAAAGGTTGGAATTGATTCTGGTCACAGAGGGATGAGTTTTAATCACGTCAGTGATGTGGTATGATCTAAGGAGCTGGTGAGGAGAGAAAGAATTGGATCCACAATTTATTTGGGGGCAGAGATTGAATTGAGGTGGGATTGTGATGATGAATAGAGAGGTATCAATATCCTCAAAAATAACAATTGTTGTCTGGGCTCCTTTGGTTTTTGCTTCTGGCAAAGGCTGTCCCTTCTCTAGTGGTTTTTCTTGCTAGTGGCCCCTTCCCTCAATGGCTATGAGAGTCCACTCCATGTAACTCTCTTGTCCCTTCCCCCCACCCCCACCTCCACCTTAGCAGTCCTCTGCTTTTGGGCTCAGTCAGCCATCAGCACCTCTTGCATCCTGTGCCTTTAAGATGGGGAGAGAATGGTCAAATGAAATCTATCTCCTCAAAGTCCTGCTGTAATAAGAGGCAGAGAGAGAAGATAATAAAAGCAAGAACCAGCCTAGGGGGGAAAAAAGAAAAGACTTTTATCCTCCCAGCCCTGCAAGTTTCCCTCTGGCTCTGAGACACCTCAGAAGATTTCTCTCCGAACAAGTGAGTAATACTCGGCAAAAAAAAAAAAAAAAAAAAAAAAAAAGCTGTCCCCGGAGCAGAGGGAGAAGATGAAATGATTCTGTGTTTGATTAGAATTTATTTCCAACCTGCAGCCTCCATGGTGCCAACCTCCCACGCTCACCGCCCCTGCAGAGCTTGGTGGCCAGGGAGGCAAAGTGAGGCAAGAGGAGAGGATGAGGGAGAAGGGAGAGAGAGGAGAGAATGGGGCAGCAGAGAGATCTACAAGCACCTGAGAACTTCCAACATCCTCCTGGAGGCAGGGACAGAGAGGTGATGTGTCCACCACTCACTGCTCCCAGAGAAAGGGGCTGATGGGGTTATCAGTCTAGCAAAACTGTGCAAAAGAGCTGGTTGGATTTGCTGAGGTCAGATGGAGATGGATGACTAGAGCAGCAAGTCAGCTTCCACTAATCGCTTGCAGTGTGATCTTGGGGAGCCCATATCCCCTCTCTGGGCCTCAGTTTCCTCATATGGCTCCAGCAAGCTTTTAAGGACCCTTGTTAGCTGCTTTTGAGTTGACCCTCAACTCATGGCAACCCCATGTGTTACAGAGTAGAACAGCTCTATATGGTTTTCGTGGCTCTCATCTTTATGGAAACGGTTCACTAGGTTTTTCTTCTGAGGAGCCACTGGGTGGGTTCTAACCGTGAACCTTTTGGTTAGCAATGGATGATAAACCACTTGTACCACCAAGGCTCCTTGGGGACGCTGATTTGAGGGCCATCACACCACCCCTATCTGGGAACTTGGGCAGTGTTCATTGAGTTAGCTTGGGTTGGGGGAGTTTGTTTAGATAGCAGACTGAGGAGTGGTGTGGGGTGGAGAAAGGTTAAGACAAACCTGCAGTATCCAGAATTTGGGTCAAGGGCTTTCTCCCTTTAGGACCATTCCTAAGGGACTGGGCGAATCACACTAAGTGACTCTCTTCCCATCACTTCATCATTCATTCATTCACTTTTTATTTGTTGATCACAGGCTGCATGGCTGATGTTGTGCTGGGTGCTGGGGAAAGAACACTGACCAGACAGTGTCCCTGTTCCCATGAAGCTTTCAACGTGGTGGGGGAGGGGCAAGCACAGGGTTCTGTGAATACTGAGGAAAGGCCCCTAACCTGGGCTTTGGAGATCAAGGAAGGCTTTCTGGGAAAGCTGACCTCTAAGCCGGGCCCCGATGGGTGGCTAGAGGGAAGCCAGGAGAAGAGATGGGGAAGGTGCACCAGAAAGAAGGTGACATCAGTGCAGAGGTGAGAGCAATCCCAGCATGTGGAGGGGACTAAGACACTGCAGGGTGGCTGGAAAGGAGGCCAGGGTGGGTGGTGGGTGAGTGAGAAACCATCAGCATTAGAGATTGCAGGGATGGTCAGCCATGTGGGTGGGCACATACATCCTTCTGACAGCCACAGGGACCATTCATGGCTCTGAGCAGCATTTCTTCTGGGAGGTACCCGGTAAATGATGCTTCAGGGCGTGGATGTGTTTATGGGACACAGATCTGTTAAAGCTCCTCTCCTTTGAGCCTTCTCTTACCCTGGGGTTAACATAGTCACGGTTAACACATGTTTGAGGAGAGGGAATGCTGACTTTACCATAGTACAGACTTGTTGTTGTTGTTGTTAGGTGCCGTTGAGTCAAGTATGACTCTTAGTGACCCTATGCACAGCAGAACTAAACACCACCCCGTCCTGAGCCAGCTATACTTGAGCCCATCGTCGCGGCCACTGTGTCAGTCCATCTTACTGAGGGCCATCTCATTGAGGGCCTTCCCCTTTTTCGTCGACCCTCCACCCTACCAAGCATGACATCCTTCTCCAGGGAATGGTCCCTTCTGACAACATGACCAAAGTAAGTGAGACGA
>NW_006921618.1:5369922-5384341 GCF_000298275.1 Orycteropus afer afer | reverse complement strand
CTGTTTGTGTTGTTGAAAAAAGGTATTTGCAATGAATAAATTGTTGGTCTTGCAAAATTCTGTCATGGGATTTCCAGCATCATTTCTGTCACCAAGGCCAAATTTTCCAACTACCCGTGATTCTTCTTTGTTTCCAACTTTTGCATTCCAGTCAGAAGTGATAATCCTGATTGCATGTTCAGTCAATTTCAGACTGCAGAATCTGATAAAAATCTTCAATTTCCTCATCTTTGGCTTTGGTAGTTGGTGTGTAAATTTGAATAATAGTCATATTAACTGGTCTTCCTTGTAGGCATATGGATATTATCCTATCAGTGACAGCATTGTACTCAAGACAGGTCTTGAAACATCCTTTGTGATGATGAACACCACGCCATTCCTCTTCAAATTGTCATTCCTGCCATAGTAGACCACATGGTGGTCTGATTTAAAATGGCCCAAAACCCATCCCTTTCAGCTCACTAATGTCTACGCTATGAATCTATATGTGCTCCATTTCATAGACTTAGTAACAAAAAATAGTATAGACTTAGTAACAAAAAAATACCACAAGCTAGCAGCTTTTAAAAACAGGCATTTATTGTCTCACAGTTTTGTCCACTAGAAGTCCAAATCAAGGCATCAGTTCCAGGAAAGGGTCCTTCCTTATTGGCATCTCTCTTCCCCTGTGTGTGTGTCTCTGGGTCTGTCCTGCTTTTTTCATAAGACACCTCTCAGAAGTAATTAGGTTCAGGACCCACCCTACTCTGGTATGACATAATTACATAACAAAAGAAACCTATATTTTCAAAACCAAAACGCCACCAGCTGGTGGTGAAGAGCAAAAGCAAAACCAAAAGCAAACCAATTGCTGTGGAGTCAATTTCAACTTATGGAGACCCCAGGTGTTTCTGGGTACAACTGTTCTCCCTACAGTTTTCAGTGACTGTGATCTTTTGGAAGCAGATCACCCAGCCTTTCTTTCAAGGTACCTTCAGGTGGATTTGAACTGCTAACCTTTCAGAACCATGTGCACTGCCCAGGGACTTTTCCTATTTCCAAACAGGGTTGTATTGACACGTACAGGGGCTAGGACTTCAAAACATATTTTGGGAGGGACACAATCCAATCCGTAACAGCAGGAGTGTTGCCTCTAAAAGCTTCCTGCTGAGTGCCTCCCTGAAGCAGCCCTTAGCCTAAGCCAGGCCACCCCTTCCTGGGCACAGCCCCTTGAAGAGAGATCCCTGCCCAGAGCTCCAATTTATGGCCCCTGCACAGCAGTTCAGCCTCTCCCTCCACCCCCTCATCTCAGGAATCTGACCTAGGATATCCTTTTGCCTGCTTGATCTCATTTGATGTCCCCAATGGTCCTTTGAGGAAGATATTGTTGTTATGTTGTTGTTATGTGCCGTCAAGTCAGCCCCAACTCATAGCTTGAGGGAGATACTATGATTAAACCATTTTGATGCACAAAGAAACTATGGAAAGAGATTACATCTCTGCTGGTAGACATACAGGTAGGAGGCGCAGGACTTGGATTTGAACACAGGGCACTTGGACTCCAGAGCCCCAGCTGCTAACCACCATCTGGAGCCTGGCCCATCACAGAAGTCAGCCAGGAACAGTAAGTTGTTCACACCCCTTCCTGCCTGGAGAGCTAGCTGAAGGTGACTGGACCATCACACTCTGTGCTATGATCCCATGCCCAGTGCTCCCTCTCCCATTGTGCCGGCAGCTGTGACATAGTAGCAGTAGCAGTCTTCGCGAACCTCCCCAGCGTGCCAACATCACTCAGTGGAAAGCAACACCTCCCTCAGCCGCCCACTCCCCAGCTGCCAATGCAACACCATCGTTGCCACCGCCAGGGTGGGTGTCTTTGTCTGTGCACTGCGGATGGTGCAGCCGGAAAAACTGCTAGGAGGAGAGATTCGGAATGTAGTCTCATCTTTACTCTGAGTCTCAGACAATGGAAGAACTGAGACTCCAGAAGGACTAAGGCTCTGGCTGGCCCTAGCTGTGAGGAGAGACCTGGGCTGTAGTCCCAATACTGCCACTGACTCGGGGATCCCTGCTTCACACATGGTCAGGTGGACCCCTGAGGCTCTTCCAGAACTAGTGTCATGTAGTTCCCATGTACTTAACCATCCCATTGGACTTTTGTCCCCACATCCTCTGACTGTCCACAGCCATCTCATTATTCCTGGGTGCAGGGCTTTACAGTTGATGCAGCATCTTCATGGACTTGTTCTCACTTGAGCCTCCCCGCAGCGCTGGAAGGCAGAGACGATCACCTTCCTGGGTCAGATGGTAAACAGAGGCCCAGAGAGGGCAACAGCTGCCTCAGGCCACTCAGCCTTTCAGAACTCTTGAAATCACTTTATTTTTAACTTACCATCAGAAATACCTGTGTTAGCAAGTATCTGAATTGAGAGTTTAGAAATCATGCAGTCCAATCCTGTGTATCACAGATGTGGAAACTGAGGACCTTGAGGCAGCCACCCCTCCCCCTGCGTCCACGTTGCACAGTGACCAGAGGCAGAGCTGGGGCTAGGGCTAAGGCTGGAGCTCATTTCTCTTCACATTTCAGGCCGTGAATTATTTCCCATTTAAGACTGAAGCCTGAACCACTAATGGGAAGAAAATGCAATTCCAGCTTGTGAGCACTTGGCCCCCTGTTTCTCTCAGGGGAGAGGTGCAGAGCTGGAACAGTGATGATCAGGCCTGTTTCACCTTGTAATGTGCCAGCTGCGGGCGTGCAAGGTGGAGGCGGGCCGTGTATTTATTTTCCTATCACGGCAGCGCAGGCGACCCAGGGAGGAGGTGAGGCTGAGCAGCAGGACAAAGAAATGTGTGTGTTCTGGCAAATTTGGGGAATTAACTCTGAGGTTGTTCCAAGGAGAAAATGCTGTTGTGAATCAGAAGTTATTATACATCTGAGCTCACTGCCTTTTCAAGAACACCTTGTTTATTTAGCTGTTCTGTTTACAGACTTACTTATACCTGGCTCAATTTCAAAAAGAATCTGAAGCAGCTCATTATTTAATTAGATTGTCAACCCCTTGAGGGTAGGATCTATCTTTATTCTCTCTCATCTTCTGACAGGTAACTCCTGCCTGCCCCATCCTCAGCTCTCCTGGTAGGACTCTCCCCCGCTCTCTGTTGTAATCATCAGTTTTGTGTCTTTGCTCTCTACTGAAATGTGAGCTCAGTGAGGACAGGGACCATGTATTACACGTCTCATCCATCCATTTATCTATCCAACAACCATTCATCCATTCAGTCTTCTATCCAATCAACAAACCAAACATCCATTAACCCCCCCGATCCATCCATCGATCATCCATCCAACAGTCCGTCTCTACGATCATCCACCCATTCTTTCCAAACCTCAGAAAGTTGCACAGATGAATCCAAACATGAGCGAACTTCAGATAGTCATAGTTATCCCTTACCCAGTGCTCACTGTGCTCCAAGCACTATGCTAAGCATTGTTGTTGTTAAGTGCTAGCGAGTTGGTACCATCCCTATGTATAAATGTTACCATCCTGTGCAGTAAACTTTACAGGCAAGACAGGATCCTAGGTTGGTCTGACACAGACACAAATGTGTACACACAGATGTAGATACATACATACACATACCCACACATGAACATATATACAGACATGAAAAAAAAAAAAAAAAAAAAAACCTCACTGCCGTCAAGTTGGATCCAAATCATAGTGACCCCTCCTTGGGTTCTGAGGTGGTATCATTACAGAAGTAGATTGTCCAACCTTCCTTCTGAGGAGTGGCTGGTGGGTTTGAACAGCCAGCCTTCTGGTTATCTGTCAAATGCCTTAGGGACTGTACTATCAGAGCTCCCTATATATAGACATACACACAGATATATACTCAGACACAAGCACACCCAGCCACAGCCATAGCCACTGCCACCTACATATACATACTCACACACAAACAGATGCACATGTATGTATATAGTCAGATACACAGTCAGACACAGATATAGACACACAAAGATACATACCAAGACACCCATCCAGACACCTACATATACATATACTGACAGACACAAGTATACACACAGACACACATCCATGAGTAGTGGTCTTTGGAGAAAATTCTCTGGGGCCTTGGCTAGTGTCCTTACATGCAGTAAATTCTGGGGAGCCTTTTGGGTATTCCCTGGCTGGTTCCAATTCATTTCCTCCAAAGCATACAAAAAATCGGGCTTCCTGGAGAGAACCACCCCTCCCTGGCCCCACCTCCTCCTAGCTTTTCTGAAAGGATGATGGAAAATCCACCTGGAGAGGGGCCAGAGGAAGGTGAGAGTGATGAAATCGAAGGGAATTAGGAGGCTGTTCCCACTGGAATCAAGTTGGCTTTGCAAGGTCTTTAATTCTTTCTAAAAAAGGCAGGTGATGTATGCACTGGTTGGCTGGCCTGTGGTGTTCCCTGGTCCTCAGAGGCAGTCCACTCCCTTTCCTGTGGAATATTACCTCGTTCCAACCCCCACACAGGAAGAGTTACTGCTCCATTCTATGTGGAGGTGGAAAGAACCTAGTAGTCAGACTTGGTTTCCAATTGAGCTCAGACCCTTTCTGGCTGCCCTTTCTTGGACAACTCACTTTGCCTCTCTGAGCCTTACTTTCCTCATAAAATGAGAGAGTGAAATGGGGAGAGTAGTACCTCCCTCAAAGGCTATGGGGAAGATTCACCAAAACGGATCCAGTTGCTGTTGAGTTGACTCCAACTCATGGCAGCCCCGTGTGTGTTAGAGTAGAACTGTGCTTCATAGGGTTTTCAATGGCCTTTTTTTTTTTTGGAAGTAGATCACCAGGCCTTTCTTCTGAGGTGTCTCTGAGTGGATTTGAACCTCCAAGCTTTGGTTAGTAGCCAAATGTTTACCCGTATGTGCCACCCAATGACTCCTGGGGAGGATTAACCAAGATAATTTCTATGAAATTTCCGGCACTGAGCCTGGCTCTGAGCAGATGCTCAATGGACAGGGTTCCCTCTCCTTTCTCCCACCAAGCATTTGTTGCTTTCTGTGTGTGACTGGCATCTTGAAGACCAGGGCCTCATCAGGGTTATGGTCATATCTTCAGCTCTTGGTCCAGGCCCTGGCACATTATAGTCAATACATACTTGTAAAATGAGTCTTTCCAAAATGTGGATCCGCTGTGACACTCCTGTGTCCCCAGACTCTGCAGTGGATCTTCATTTCCTTAGAAGAGTAGGCTGAGCTCTTTAGTGTGATATTTGAAACCTCTCATGAACTGACCCCAGAATTACTACCTCTCATTACCACCTTTAGTAAATGGGGTCTCTGCCCTGGGCTCTGGGCTTTAGAAGGTCCTGACCTGGCTTCCTCAGGCCAGGCCCATCCTTACAGGGCAAGCAGATGCACAGCCAAGGGACATGTCCGTCTGGAACCCACACTGTCTCTGCTGGACTATGTTTGATACCCAGACCCCACATTCCCTGCTCAGCTGAGCTTGGTTCCAGAGTCTGCATGGCCTCTTCCAAGGATCATCCTCCTGCAGATGGACCACATTCCAGTGTGTGCATCACTAGGCCCAAGGAATGGCCAAGGGGTAGCTTTCTGTCCCAACTGTGGATGGTGCTTTGGCATGCAGGTTGCCATGCCCACACTTGTGTCCATGAGACCCCTTCCAGCATGGGATGGACTCAGCATTGGGAAGAGAAAGGATGAGGGGTGAGTTATGACAAGGACTTCCATCTGCATGCTTGTTCTGGGCCCAGCAGAGGGTAGAGGTGCAACTACTACCCGTTTTTGCCTTCCTGAAGGAAAGAGGGTGCTCAGGTGTGGAGGCAGGGAGGGGTGGCTTGAGTTTGGGGACCTCTGTGTTCTCTGGATGTGGGACTGTCCTATTCATGGGCAGTGTCTCTAGGCAGGGACAGGCTATTCAGTCCATGGTAGGGAGTGCCCAACCTGAGCATGGGGTGGCCATGAATGATGGACAGGAGGGCTGGAGAAGGCCCCAGGTTCTGGGTAGGACTGAAATGCCATCTGTGGCTCTGATTTTTGGCTCTGCTCAGGAGCTGGCAAGGTGGAGCTGGAGAAAGGGGAGCAGGGAGAAAAAGGATATGAGAGCCCCAGACCCCCAACTAGGGCCAGGGCCTGCTGAGCGGTTGTTGGGGTGGGATGATCTGAGAAGCCCTCATGAGGGGCTTGGCCAGGTTGCAAATGCACCCACTGGACTTTACTCACAAGTTAGCAAGAGCTTGGTGTCAGTGAGGCCCACACTCAGTCTCTAGGCAGATGCCACAGCTGTGCCCAGGGAAGGAGTGACTTGCTTAGGGGAGAGAATGGCAGAGACTTAAACCCAGGACTCCTCCTCCCTCCTTCTTTTGGTCCCTTAAAAAAGTAAAAACAAAGCAGCTCTTGTTGACTTGCCTCTGACTCAGGGTGACCCCATGTGTGTTGGAGGAGAACTGTGCTCCATGGGGTTTTCAGTGGCTGCTTTTTTGGAAGTAGATTGCCAGGCCTTTCTTCTTAGTTGCCTCTGGGTGGACTCAAATCTTCAACCTTTCAGCTACCAGCCAAATGTTTAACTGTTTGCACCACCCAGGGACTCCATTTAGTCCCTTTATTGAGCTATAATTTATGTACAATAGAATTCACCAATTTTAATTATCCAATTGGATGAATTTTGAGAGATGTATATAGTTATGTAACCATGATACAATCATGGTATAGATCATTTTCATCACCTTTCAAAACTCCTTCATGCCCTGTGGCAGTCAAGTCCCTCTCCTATCCCCAGGACCTGGCAACCATTGATTTGTTTTCCATCACCATAGTTTTGCCCTTTGTAGAACCTCATATAAATTGAACACTATGGTGCATATCTCTTAATTATTTTGAGATTCCACGTTGTTGTTTGTATCAGAAATTCATTCCCTTTTACTGCTGAGTAGTATTCTGTATATAGCAGAATGCTCCTTCGAAGTGAGAATAGCCAGGTTTTGTCTTTTGTACTTTGATCATTTATCAGGAGGGTCCAGTCCCTGGAGAAGCACATTGTGTTTGGTAAAGTGGAGGGTCAGTGAGGAAGGGGGAGACCTCAACAGGATGGATTGACGCAGTGACTGCCACGATGGGCTCAAGTATAGCAACGATTGTGAGGATGGCTCAGGACTGGGCAGTGTTTCATTCTACGCTATGATTTGGAACTGATTTGATAACAACTAACAACTACAAGTATTCTGTTGTGTATATGCAACACAATCTGTGCATTCACTTGATGGCCGTTTGAGTTGTTTTTAGTTTTTGACTATTACAAATAAAGCCATTAAGAACATTCACATACAAAGTCTTTGCACAGACATATGTTTTCATTGCTCCTGAGTGAGTACCTAGGAGTGGAATTGCTGGGTCATGTGGTGAGTGTTCACACTCATCTGTGAGTTTATTGTACGTGGTGGCTTGTGTGTTGCTGTGATGCTGGACACTATGCCAGCGGTATTTCAAATATCAGCAGGGTCACTGGTGGTGGACAGCTTTCAGACAAATGCATACTAGAAAGAAAGACTAGAAAGAAAAGCCTGGTGATCTGAAAATGAGCCATTGAAAACACTATGGATCCCAATAGAACACTGTCTGATACATTGGTGGAAGATGAGCCCCCAGGTTGAAAGGCACTACACGATAGCTGCAACAATGAACTCAAAGATACTGTCGTCATGAAGATGGTGCAGACCTGGGCAACATTTCATTTCTGATTCATGCCATGAATCAGAGCCAACTTGGTGGCAACTAACACCACCACCACCACCAGCTGAGCGTATGCCAAACTGTTCTGTGAGCGGCTCTACCCTTTTGCATTTTCACCAGCAGTATGAGAGTCCCAGTTTTTCCACATCCTTGCTGACACTTAACCTAGGACTCTTGTCTCCAAAACCCAGGCAGTGGTGAGACCATTAAGTAAAGCCAGCAGGTAAGTGGTGGAGGTTGAACCTGGTTAAATCTGCTTCTCCCCATGAGGGCTGTAGGCTGTCAGAGCAAGAAAGGCCTTCAGGAATGGTTAAGTCCCACGTTATCATTTTACAGATGGGAAAACAGATGCCCAGAAAGGGAAGGGACTTGTGAGTGCCCCAGATTAGTCCCAAATTCTAGTCTTGGCTTAACCAATTACTAACCTCTCTGAGCCTGCTATCAGTCAGTTTCTTGCTTTATGGTGACTTGTGTGTTGTGGCGATGCTGGAAGCTGTGCCGTTAGTATTTCAAATATCAACAAGGTCACCCATGGTGGACAGGTTTCAGTGGAGTCTCGACATTAAGACAGGCTAGAGAAAAAGGCCTGGTAACCTGCTTCTGAACATTAGCCAGTGAAAACCCTATGGATGACAGAATACTGTCAGAGACTTTAACTCACTTACTTTGGATGGATCCTCAAGAGGAACTGATTGCTGGAGAAGGACATCATGTTTAGTAAAGAGGAAGGCCAGCAAAGGCAAGGGAAATCCTTGAGGAGATGGATGGATATAATAGCTGCAACAATGGACTCAAACAAAAACAATGAGGATGGCACAGGACCAGGCAACATTTCATTCTGTTAAACATGGGGTCACCATGAGTAGGCGCTGACTTGACAGCAACAAACAACAACAAGCCTCCATTTTTCCTTCTGTACAATGGGGACAAAAACAACTTTATAGCATAGATTGACAGGATTAAATGCCTGGAGCTTGGTAAATTCAGGAAATATTTACTGAGCATCTACTATATGCCAAGCACTGTTCTTGGTGCAGGGGATATAGGGAAGAACCAAATAAACAGTCCCTGTGTTCGTGGAGCTGACAGACAGTGGAGGGGACAGATTATAAACAAGGAAACAAGCAAACACAATCCATAATTATTATTTGTGACAAAGTGCTGTTTGAAGGAACCAAATTGCCATTTACTTCGACAGGGTAGCTAGGGAGTCTCTCTGAGGATGTGATATTTAAGGTGAGACTTGATGATCGAAAGGTTATGATGCTCCAGGGTGTGGATGCATACCCAGAGGTTCAGAGGCTGGAAAGGACCTATAGTATTTTGGGCACAGAGAGAAGGGCGGGCAGTGTGACTCTGGCACAGAACAGTGAGAGAGTAGTACAGAGATGCCAGGGAAGTGGGCTGGGCTTCGCAGGAGTTTGAATTTTATATGAACAGATTTATTTTAGACCCAAATGAGTGCTAGTTGTTGCTATTCTCTGTCTTATTTTCCATCGCTCAGGGGTCTTAATTCCCAGTCCCAGCCTCTTTTCAAAACCTACAGTGGGCAGGTGCCAGGCTGGGGTCTGCAGGCAGCTGAGTCTGGGCACCCACCCCCGACCTCAGGCAGGACTGGCAAGCACAGTGGCACCAGCTGGAGGGGGTGCTTTGGGATGGGGGAAGGACCATCTGCTGCTCCCTATTGTCCATCAGCCCTTGTCTGGCCCATGCCCTCTGCTTTGAGGACAACGAGTGACAATGGGGGAATGTGATCTTCAGGCTCCTATTTCCTCAGCCGGGCCCTTCGCCCCCATGGTGACACCAGGAGAATGCCCCCCTGGGGCAGAGGCGGGGGCTCTGCCAAGCGGGAGGCAGCACCACATGCATCCCTATCATCTCCCTGGCAACCGCAGCTGCCGAATTGTTGGGTGGAGGCTTTTTTTAGCGTCCCCAGTGGGGGTTTTCTCTTTGCTTCCCCCTGGAGGGTGGGTGCTCTTGGAAAAGGATCTGTGTATCATGTCCTGAGGACCCCCAGCTTCTGGCTTGCAGCCTGCAGACTCCTCAGACCACTTGGGTGCCCAGTGTAGGAGCACATCAAAGTCAGATCAAACACTTGCTTAGGATGCCACAAGAAGGAGGCTCCAATAACAACTCAAATGATATTTGAGACCAAGCATCAATGTTGTCATCAGTCTCCAAATCAGAACGTTGTTATGCTTCTCTGTGCTCATATTACATTTTAGGGTTATGGATTGAGTTGTGTCCCCCCAAAATATGTCCTATTAATCCTAACCTGTATGCTGTGTTTATAATCCCAGTTAGGAATGGGTGGTCTTTGCTATGTCAATGGGTAAGATTAGTGTAGGGTGTATCTTGAGTCAGTCTCTTTTGAGATATAAAAGAGATTGAACAAGCAAGCAAGAAAGCAGAGATGAGGGAGGAGACATGCTAAGATGGTCTATAGAGAAGGGACCTTCCCCCAGAGCCAACAGGGAGAGAAAGCCTTCCCCTAGAGCTGACACCTCACCCCACATTTGAACTTACAGCCTCCTAAACTGTGAGAAAATAAATTTGTGGTATTTTGTTGTAGCAGAGACCCACAAGCTGCTCTGCGGAAGGAAGATGGGGGAATCTACTTCCATAAAGATTTACTGCCTTGGAAACCTAAAGGTAGGTTGCTTTGACTTGGAAACGACTCTATGGCAGTGAGTTTGGTTTTTTGGTTTGAGAGAACTAAGACATTTAAAAAACTCCCTGCAATTGAGTTGATTCCGACTCACAGTGACCCCACCTTGGGTTTCCAAGGTGGTATCTCTATGGAAGTAGATTGCCCAGTCTTTCTTCCGAGGGGTGGCTGGTGGGTGTGAACTGACAGCCTTCTGCTTAGCAGTCAAATGCCTTAGGCACTAGGCCACCAGAGCACCTAAGACATTTAGTATTGGTTTTATTTAGACTTCTATGGTGGAGGGTGGGGCACTATACTCTTCCTATTGCTTAAAAACAAAAAAGCAAACCCACTGCCATCCCCTTGTATCCGACTCATAGCGACCCCCCCATTGGGTGTCCGAGGCAGTAATATTTACGGAAGTAGATTGCCCAGTCTTGCTTCCATGGAGTGGCAAGACTGGGCATTCTACTTCCCTAAAGTGCTTGTGAAAGTCTGAACCCAGCCCTTAGGGGAGACATGAAGGCAGGGGAGGAAACCCCCCTTTCCCCTGGGCAGCTACCTTCTCATTCCCTCCAGTGGAGAGGTTCAGTTCTTGCAGGGCGGTTTGGAGTGCTGACTTCTCAGCAGCAGGTGGGGTATTCCAGAAGCCAAAAGGGGCAGGTAATGATAATAGTCAGTGTTTATTGAGAACTTACTACGTGCCAATAATTGCCTTATACATATTAACTCATTTAATCCTCACAACTCAAGAAAGTGGGGACTATTATTATCATCCCCATTTTTTATAGATTAAAAAACTGAGGTCTAGAGAGGTTAAATATACTATCCAAAGCCACACAGCTAGCAATTGGCACACCAGGATTTGAACCTGGGCAGCTTAGCTTCAAATGTCAAGCTCTTATGCTCTTTTTTTCTGCCACCCTGACTCTTGGTGGGCTCATGCATAGCTCCTTGTTCAGACCTGAACTCTGGGGGAGACCAAAATAAAGGAGCCAAGGTGCCACCTGTCGAGGCCACCCAGATGTGTAAGCATAGCCTGGGATTGGGAGCTGGACAGACATAAGTTTGTGTTGTGGCTCTGATCCTTACTAGCTACGTGGGCTTGAGTAAGCCACTTTACCCCTTCTCTAATTTGGGATAACAATATGTAGTCCCTTCCTGTAGGGTTGATATGCTAAATGAGCTAGTAAGCCTCTGGAACAATGTCTGCCCCTTAGAATGTGCTCAGTAAACACCAGCGGTGATTATTATTATTGGTGCTGCCTCTCCCTGTGGAGTGATCGTGGGGCCAGAATAATGTGTGAAGGCACTTTGTATGTGGAAGACAATTATACAAATGTCAGGGCTTGGTGTGACTCATGTAAATGCGGAGTGTTCAGTCTGAATAGTTGGAGGGGGGAAGCGGGGGCCTAGATGAGAACCATCCTCCCCAGGTACTAAGTGCCAAGTGCCAGCTCAGTGGGATGGCACTGAGGCCACCAGCAGTTAAGAGGCAGAGAAAAGGCTGCCAGTCTGCACTACCCTGAGCTAAAGGAAAGAGGGCTGGGCTGGGACCCTGGCACATTCCTTTCCCTCTCTGGGCCTCAGTCTCCCATCTGTAGAGTGAGTGATTGGAGGCTAGATGATTTCTAAGCCCCCAGCTGATTTTCTGTGACTGATAGGATGAAACCTGTTACTGTAAAGTTGACTTGTACTCCTGGTGACCCCATTTGTGTCAGAGTAGAACTGTGTTCTGTAGGGTTCTCAGTGGCTGATTTTTGGGAAGTAGATTGCCAGGTCTTTCTTCTGAGGCACCTCTGGATGGACTTGAACCCCCCATCTTACAGTCAGCAGCCAAATGCCTTAACTGTTTGTACCACCCAGGGACTTCCTGATGGGATAAGAGGGTGTGTGAAAATGAAAGTGGACCATAGGCACATGGTGTGGTAAATTGGTTGTAAAAATGTGTCCAGTTCTTCCCTTTATCTCTGTAGTTATGCATGCCCTTTACAAAATGTCTTTGCAGAGTCTCCCTTTGAGAGGTGGCATCTATTCCACCACCATTAGGCTTTCCTGGTGATTTGATTTGGCTAACAGTAGTGGAAGAAGCGAAGATGTGCCAGTTCCAAGCTTAGGCCTCAAGAAAGCCTGTCTGCCTTTGTCTCTTTCTGTGTCTCTCTCTGACTTTGTTACTGTCGTGTGCATAATTCCAAGCTAGCCTGCTGGAGGATGAGAGACACATGGCCCAGTCACTTTCGTCATCCCAGCCAACAGGCAGCCCACTCTCAGACATGTGAGTGAGGCCATCTCAACTCTAACCTACCTGCCAGTTGTCAGCAGACTTATGAACAAGACATGCCAAGATCAGCTGAGCCTGGTTCAGATTGGCAGAACTTGCCCAGTGGACCTGGAGACTGGTGAGAGAAATGTGTATTGTTGTGTGCCACAGAGATTGTGGTGTTCTTTGTTACACAGCATTGCTGAGGCAATAGATAACTGATGAAGAGGGCCAGTTGCAAAAAGGGTGGGTTTAATCCTATGTGATCACTACTGGACTCCTGGGTGGTGCAAATGGTCAATGGACTTGGCTGCTAACCAAAAGGTTGGAGGTTCAAGTCCACTCAGAAGCCCAACAGAAGGAGATGTGGAGATCTACTTCTAAAAAATCAGCCATTGAAAACTACTGAGTACAGTTCTAGTCTGACACACATGAGGTCGCCATGAGTTGGGGTTCATTTGATGGCAACTGGGGACTGTGTGTGGCTCTTCTTTTGGGGTTGGGCAGGATGGTTAAGAGCTTAAATTCTGGACAGAAAGTGACTGGCTTCACAGTCCAGCTTTTCTGTTCACTAGCTGTGTGATTTTGGAGAAGATGCTCAACAGAGAGGGCTTGGTAGTCTCTGAAATCTGGATAGTCATAGAATCCACATTTGCAGCTCTTATGTGGAGTAAGTGAGTTAATATGCGTACACACTTAGAAACACTGTGCTTTGGCATAGGTGCAGGTCAACTATGCCTTTGGCACAGTTCTCAAGGGTTTAAGTCTAAAGTCAGATAAATGTAAGACTGAATCTGGTTCTACCATTCACTATAGGTCCTTTTTCCTTAGCTGCCATAATCTGGTCTGTAAATTGGGGATCCTATTAGCACCTTCCCCATTGGAGTAAATGAGATTGTATGCATGTTGTTGTCGAGTCATCTCCGACTCATAGTGACCTCATGAACAGCAGAACGAAACACTGCCTGGTCCTGTGCCAACCCCATGATCCTTGCTATACCTGAGCCCATTGTTGCAGCCACTGTGTCAGTCCATCTTGTTGAGGGCCTTCACCTTTTTTGTTGTTCCTCCACTTTGCCAAGCATAATATTCTTCTCCATGGAACGGTCCCTTCTTATAACATGACCAAAGTAGGTGAGAAAAAGTCTGGCCATTCTTGCTTCCATAATCTTTTCTCCATTTATCATGATGCTGCTTATGGGTCCCCTTGTGAGGATTTTTGTTTTCATTATATTGAGGTGTAATCCATATTTCAGACTATAGTCTTCAATCTTCATCAGTAAGTGTTTCAAGTCATCCTCACCTTCAACGAGCAAAGTTGTGTCATCTGCATAATGCAGGTTGTTAATGAGTCTTCCTCCAATCCTGATGCCACATTCCTCTTCATATAGTCCAGCTTCTCTGATTATTTGTTTAGCATATAGTTTGAATAAGTATGGTGAAAGGATACAACTCTGATGCACTCTTTTCTTGATTTAAAACCATGCAGTGTTCCCTTTTTCTGTTCGAATGACAGCCTCCTGGTCTATGTACAGATTCCTCATGAGTACAATTAAGTGTTCTGAAATTCCCATTCTTCTCAATGTTATCCATAATATGTTATGATCCACACAATTGAATGCTTTTGCACAGTCCGTAAAACACAAGTAAATATCTTTCTGATATTCTTTGCTTTGAGCCAAGATCCATCTGACATCAACAATGATGTCCCTCGTTCCATGTCCTCTTTTGAATCCAGGTTGCATTTTTGGAAGTTCTCTGTCAATATACTGCTGCAACTGTTTTTGAA
>NW_006921618.1:5366703-5368887 GCF_000298275.1 Orycteropus afer afer | reverse complement strand
TTGGAAATATCATGGCTTGTGTCAGGCGCACCTTAGTCCTCAAGGAGATATCCTTGCTCCTCAGCACTTGAAACAGTTCCTTCGCAGTTGACTTCCCCAATGCTACACATTTGCTTTAGCTACTCTATATTCATGGTCAAGCTTCAGAGTCTCTTCTGACATCCATTTTGGCCTTTTCTTCTTTTTCTGTCTTTTTAACAACCTCTTGCTTTCTTCATAGATGATGTTCTTGATGTCATCCCACAATTCCTTGTTTTCAGTCATTGGTGTTCAATGCATCAAATCTATTCTTTAAATGGTCTCTAAATTCAGGAAGGATATATTCAAGGTCGTATTTTGACTCTTGTGGACTTGTTTTAATTGTCTTCAACTTCGACTTGAACTTGCAAATGAGCATTTGATGGTCTGCTCCACAATCAGCTCCTGGCTTTGTTTTGGATGAAGATATTGAAGTTCTCTATCACCTCTTGCCACAGATGTGGTCAATCTGAGTCCAGTGTACTCCATCTGGTGAAGTCCATGTGTAGAGCTGCTGTTTGTGTTGTTGAAAAAAAAGTATTTACAATGAATAAGTTGTTGGTCTTGCAAAATTCTATCATGTGATCTCCAGGGTTATTTCTGTCACTAAGGCCAAATTTTCTAAGTACTGGTGATTCTTCTTTGTTTCCAACTTTTGCATTCCAGTCACCAGTGATAATCAGCACATCTTGATTGCATGTTTGTCAATTTCAGACTGAAGAAGTTGGTAAAAATCTTCAGTTTCCTCATCTTTGGCTTTGGTGGTTGGTGTGTAAATTTGAATACTAGTAGTATTAACTGGTTTTCCTTGTAGGCATATGGATATTATTCTACCACTGAGAGCATTGTACTTCAGAATAGATCTTGAAACATTTTGTGATGATGAATGCCACGCCATTCCTCTTCAATTTGTCATTCCCAGCATAGTAGATCATGTGGTTGTCTGATTCAAAATGGCCAAAACCAGTCCATTTGAGCTCACTAATGCCTAGGATATCAATCTTTATGTGTTCTATTTCATTTTTGACAACTTCCAATTTTCCTAGATTCATACTTCGTACATTCCATGTTCTGATTATCAATGGATGTTTGCAGCTGTTTCTTGTCATATTGGGTCGTGCCACTTGAGCAAATGGAGGCCCCAAAAGCTCTACTTTATCCATATCATTAAGGTGGGCTCTACTCTAATGAGGTAGCTCTTTCCCAGTCTTATTTTGAGTGCCTTCCAACCTGAGGGGCTCATCTTCCAGCACTGTATCAGGCAATGTTTCAGGGCTATTTATAAAATATTCTAATAATATATCAGATAGTGTTTCACTACTATTCATAGGTTTTCACTGGCCAATTCATTGAGAAGTGTATGGCCTCTTCCTTCTTCCAAGTCTGTCTCAGTCTGGAAGCTCCACTGAAACCAGCCCACCATGGGCACCCCTGCTGGCACAGCCTCCAGCCTCACAGCAACACACAAGCCACCACAGTATGACAAACCGACAGACAAGTTCATCTCCCTTAGCTTTTCCAACCGTTCTGTTCACTTCCTGGGCTACCCACTACCTGTTCCTGCTGGCCCTGTCTGCTGCTGCTCCCTGCATGTATTCATGTATTCATGTGTTCGTGTATGCATGAAGGGCTAGAAATGTTGGTTTTGGGGATGAGACTTCTCCAACAGATGGTCCCTTTTCCTGCTCCGGTGTTTCTGGAGACATGGAATCTCAGAATGGGGTGCCCCTCAGAGATGAGTCATAGTCCAACCTCCTTCTATTACAGTTGGGGAAACTGTGGCCCAGTGTGGCACTTGCCCAAGGTCACAGGGTCAAGGGCTGGAAACTACACATTCTGACCTGGAGCCTGGCACTCCTTCCATGATGCTAGGATTGTTGTGCCTCTAAATGGCATTTTGTTTTTCATTTCCAAGGAGGACCCTACACTCAGTTCTCCATAGGCCAGATGAAAGGACAAACCCTCCCTGTATAGTGACAATCTCTTACTGACCCTTTCAATGAGTCCATTCTTTACTGCTGCTGGAGAGGTCCCAGTGAGATGGGGCCATGATCTTGCCCATAAAGCTTAATGTTGAGTGGGGTCAAATGTCTTTTTTTTTTTTTTTAAGAATTAAAGATTTATTTGGGTGTATACCACCTCTTGCTGGTTCTTTTCTTTTTTTTT
>NW_006921618.1:5354463-5365958 GCF_000298275.1 Orycteropus afer afer | reverse complement strand
GCCAAAGTAGTAGGTGGAACAATGTTTTGTATAGTATGTTATGCCAATTGAGCTTGATGTCCCCTGCGACTATGGTCCCAAGCCCGCAGGATCAGATGTCTTTTTAACCATGTCTCAATAGGAGCAGAAGAAGGCAAGGCCAAAGGTATTTCTCCTGGACATTGAGGGACTCAGGACATGCAGAGCTCTGCCCAGTGTGCCCAGTTTGCAGAGTCAGAGCCAGGCTTACATCCAGGTCTCCTGACTCCTAGTCTGGGGGCTTTCTGCTTCCTGCCCCCACCACCTTTGGTTCCTGGGTCTGTGGGTGTAACCGAGAGAGAAATGGAGGAAGAGTCGGGCAGGATAGGGTCTCCATCTTTGGTGATTACTCTTCCTCCTGCATCCCTGTCAAGGAAATCAGCCCCAGACCTCACTGTCTTCAGGGGGCAGCATAGATGCAGAATCAGAAGTTCCCAGGGCCCAAACTTGCCTCTGTTGATGAGTCTTGGGTCTTGGCTTGCCTCCAGAGAGGAGGGAAGGGATTTTCCTGTTTCTTGCTGCCCCTTCTCTGGGCCTGCCCTTAGAGGTTGAGGATGGTGTGTTGTGTAAGCCACAGTCCATGCATTTACTGGTGTGTGCGCGCTCATGCATACAGTGTGGGCTTCCTCCCCTAGGTGTACTGTATGGGTGCTGTGTCCACGCAAGGTGTGTTTATTTTGTGTGCACATTGTGTACACTGCATGTAGGCATGCAGGTGTGCATGTGTGCGTTTGTTCTTTCTCTACCCTTTTCTTTCCCCTAATTTTATTTTTCAGTCTTATTAGATTGGGATGTGACTGGTTTCTCTTTGTGGACTCATTTTCTTGGCTGCCCCCAGAAAGATATTGAGACTTTGAAGTAGCGATCCACCAGCAAAAATTTCCTTTACCACTCTCCTAGTCCTAGGGAGCTGGTTCACTGTGTTTTGTGGCTTCAGTTGCTACTCCTTATGTTTGTGGCTCAAAATTTACATGGTGGGAGGAGGATATAATTTAGAGATTGCCCCTGGTGCTTGTTACCTCAATAAGTCCCTGATCAGTTCTGATCATGCTGTTTGTGTTATTTTCTTTCTTTTTTTAAGATTGTGGTGGAGTGATGGTGATACACAAAGCACAACTGTATGTTGCCATCTTGGATTAGGAGCTGCTCTCGCCTTTTCTGCCCTGTGTGAGCTTCTTGTGCATGTGTCAGTGTGTGGACATGCATTGGTGGTAAGCAGTCATCTATGCAGGTGTGTGATGTGTGCTTACACTCTGAGAACTTATGTTGTATGCATCACGTGTGAACTCTAAGTATGTGCATGTTGTAAATGTATGTAGAAGTCACTCCTTGGAGACACTCTGGAAGTGGGCAAGGATAAGGCTTTGAGGTTCAATGTTGTGTGGATGTCCTGCTCAATCCTGCTAAATTGGGCCTTAATTCTGGTTCCATGGTAGCTGTTGTCACAGAGCAGCTTGGCTCAGGGTGTGAGGATTGCTTGTAGGAACTGGAAGTGAGTGGATCACCTCTGCACCAACATCTGCTCCTGGTAGAGACGGGAGGAGGGGGAGGCTGGTTCTAATCTGTCCTTTGACTTTTGGTTTAAAAAGATCTTTTGCCTGAGGGACCTCTACTGTATTTGAGTTTCCTATTTCTCCAAACCAAACTCATTGCCATTGAGTCAATAGTGACTCATAGCAACCCCCATGGGGTTTCCAAGGCTATACATCTTTATGGAACCAGACTGCCTCATCTTTCTTCCATGGAGCAGCTGGTGGCTTTGAACCAATGATCTTTTGGTTAGTGGCCAAATGCCTTAACCATTACACCACCAGAGATCCTCAGGTAGTGTAGTGGTTAGCATTTAGCTGCTAACCAAAAGTTCTGCAGTTCGAACCTACCAGCCTCTCCGTGGGAGAAAGATAAAGCAGTATGCTTCTGTAAAGGTGTACAGCCTTGGACACACTATGGGACAGTTCCACTCTACCCTAAAGGGTCACTATGAGTCAGAATTGACTTGATGGCAGTGGATTTGGTTTTTGTTTTGGTTTAGTAGGTTCTTGAACCTTTGTTCAAGAAAATGTGGGCCATTTGCTGTGTCTGACCTCACAGCTGGCCTTGTTCCAATGAGGAGCTGGGCAGCTTGGAGCCCAGGTCTGTTGGCATCTAGGTCCTTGTCCCTTTACCACTGCAAGGGTACCTCCAGGGACTCCTGAAGCCACCAGATGGGGTGAGGGGGAAGAGATGATAACATCTGAAACTTGCATCTATCCATCCATGTGCCCTTGTGTAATCTAGGCATAAGTGTCTGTGCACACACAGTGTAGTCTCCTCACCCCATTCCAGGGTTGCCATGGCAACGCAGAAGTTGGCTCACCATCTGCTGCCTGTGGGGACCTCAGTCAGGCCTTTGCCATGCTAGGGATTAGTGTGGGGAAGTGCCTGGCCCACTCCAGCACCCATTGGCTACATCTGGCACCTCTCAGCCCTGGAGTGTTCAGAGATATACAGCCTGGAGTGTGGCTGCTGGAGAAGACTGGACATCGAGAAAGTCCACAGTTTTCCCTGCGGGTCAAACTTTCTTGGTAACACCCGCTCCCAGGGAAGGGTCAGAAACTTATTCACACTAGAGTGTAAATGACTACCCTCTTCTGAGAGGGCAGTGGATTTCAATAGAAATTAGAAGGTTAAATTCACAAATTATCAACAAGAAAGATTTTAGGCATGGAATAGAGGTGTAGGGATATTAAAAAACTTAAAATCTCAGTTGCTAAGGTGACTGTGGTGTGCAGTGGGGCCGCTACTTCCTTCTTCCAGATTTAACCTGTGCTTGGGTGTGTCAGTGGGGATGATGTGGGACCTGTGCTCCTTCCTTCCTAGGTCTCTGAAGGCTTGGAAGTCTCAGCTTTTCCTTCTGGGCTCAGAGATTCTCTCCACCCCCACTCCTAGCTTCTCTACATTTTGTTTTCTTTGGAAAAACAAAAACAAAAACAAAACAAAAAAAATGACTTCTCCTTTGGATACTCTGTGCTTAGTGTGTAAAGAGCAATGCTGGGAAGGAGGGAGTCGGGAGTCCAGTAGAGGCTGGGCAGGAATAAAAGGAAGGGGCAGGAAGAGGGGTGGTAAGGGAAACAGGAGAGAGTCCTGAAGGAAGGTGAGACTCCAGGTTGCAGGTTCTGTTTGAATCCTTGATCTGCCACTGGAGGGCAGAGTGAGTGTGGGTGAGTGACTTCTCCTCCTGTGCCTCAGATTCCTCATCTGTAAAATGGGTACAGTAATTTACCAGGGTGGTTGTGAGGGTTTGAGCCTGGCACAGTGCAAGAACACAGCATCTCCTTAGGAAAAGGCAATTTACACCCTCTTTCCCCTTTGCTATGCTGTGTCAGGGAGAGGGGTCTCTAGACCCTACCCTAGGCTCTAATTTTCAGGAGGGAGGATGTTCAGATTACTGAGCTTGGCTCCTGTCAGGCTGGGTCCCATAGCCTGTCTGAGTGAGGATGTACCTCCTGCAGCTCTTGGCAGATCCTAAAGGCTCCTCCTCACCAGGTGACTGGTCCACAGACTGGGAGTAACCCACATAAATTGAGGTCGGTGTGCTGTGTGGAGCCGGGATGCCGGAGTCCTCTCCTCAGGGGCCCCGGCCCAATCCCAGGCCCAGGAACTGGGACAAAGCAGGAGATAAACAGAAGAGTCACTCTCAAAGGCGGAGCCCAACTCCTCACCATGGACATTGGTCCCAGCAAGGCCCCACAGCACCCATTTGGCTTGGTGGGGAAGTTAGAGGGGAGAGGGAAGTGGGGGAAGCAGAGAGCAGGGCAGGATATAAAACCCTCCCCACCAACAAGCTCCATTCTGTGAAATTCTAGCATCTGCAAATTTATTTCTGCCAGCAATTTACCTTTTCTGCAAGCAAGAGAAATCTGTTCTTGTTTATGAATCACTGCTTTTTGGGGAAATTTAGAAAAAGAGGCATCTGCAGTTTGGGAAAAAGACAGTGGGTGAAGTTCAGTAGCAGGGCTAGTGAGAAACGAGCCCTGGCATGAAGTCTGATGTGGTCTCATCCCCATTCAACCATAAGTGGTTATTTTGCTGGCCGGAGGTACATGGCTTTGTTAATATCCACATAGCATCCTTTCAGATAAAACATTTTCTAAGTAAATAAACTTTGAAGCTTAAAACTGAAAGCTCTATTTGACCCTATGTAATAAACTAGAAAATATGTTGTCCATGGAAACCTGTTTAAAAATATTAAGCCAAATTTGGATGGTTTGGCTTGGGATTTTTTTTTTTTTTATTAGGATTTGGGTGAAGATTTACAGAGTAAATTCACTTTCCATACAGCAGTTCACATATACTTTGTCTCATGTCATTGACCAAAATTTACAATGCAGCAGCTCCCCTCCCACTTCCTCCCCATAGTTACCTCCTCCCAGTGTCCATCCCTTCATACTCTTCTGCACCCTGAGCTATCTCCCTGTGCATAAGCAGCCCTTCCTTCTCCCATGATTGTTCTCTCCAGGGCATGTGTCTACTTGAGGTAAATGTTTAACTCACATGCCTGTACTTTGTTTGGCTGGAAACCACAGTTGTGGGTTCAATTCCAGACCTGAAGGGCAGCTAGGGGCCGTAGTCTCAGTGGTTCCACCAGGCTCTATTGGACCAGCAAACCTGGTCTCCACCTTCTTCTTTTTTTTTTTTTGCCTCCAAATGATTTTGAGTTCTGGCTTGGGATTTGATATAAGATTCATGGCTGGAAGCTGGAGAAGGGTGACGGACCCTGTTGCTGGGGCATAAGGATGTAAGGCTGGTCTACCATACTGTCCCCTGTGAGGGGCATAGTACTAAGAAACTATGTGAGTGTCCCTCTAAGGGTTGCCCTCCTCTCCTCTGGGTTTCTCAGTCAGGATTGTAAGGCCATGCAACCTGGTGTTGTGGAAACCATCAGTTGTTCCCCAGTAGTCACAGATCGACGCCAAATAACAACAACAACAGTCACAGATATGTTGGTCAGCTTCCGTGAAGATATATAGCCTTGGAAATCCTATGAGGAAGTTCTACTGTGTCCTACAGGGTCACTAGGAGTCAGAAGCATTTTCATGGCAGTGGGTTTGGTTTGGAGTCATGGCCTTGCAGCTAAAGACTACATTTCTCAGCCTCCTTTGTAGCTAGTCTAACCATGTGACCAGTATCTGGCCAATGGGATGTGTGTGAAACGGATGCCTGCAACTTGTGGGCTGTGCCTTGAAAAGGAGTGTGTTTTCCCCTTCCCATTCCCCTCTTCTTGTTGCTGTAACAGAGCTCTTGGACCCCAGGATGGAAGCCACATGTGGAGGCTGGTAGAGCTGCCCTACCAGCTCTGGACCATGTTCCTCTGGATTTTCATGTGAGGGAGAAACTTCTATTTTGTTTAAGCCAATGTATTTTGAAGTCTGTTTGTTACAACAGCTTATCTTGTATGCAGTAGTACAAACATAGCTCAATAGGTAGCTGCAGTGAGTTGCCTGTGGGTAGCTCAGGCAGTGCCACAATCAGCAGAGCGTTGTGGTTAAAAGCCTGCTAGACCTGCCTTCAGATCCCTACTCCTTCACCTAGTACCTGTGTGACTTTAGGCAAATTTGTACTTAATCTCATTGCACTGAATGATTTTAGTAAGAAATGCTTTTCCTATGGTGACCTAGTATCTACATGTATATTTATATAAGTCACTGAAACAAATATTTCATGAAACAATATTTAACCTTATTCCTAGTGGTACCCTCTGATATTTTATATCCTAGTAGCTCTTAAAGTGTGGCCCCTGGGCCAGTAGCATCAACATCACCTGAGAGTGTGTTAGAAATGCAATTTTTGGGGTTCCATCCCAGCCCTACTGAATCAGAAACTGGGGTGGAACCCAGCAATCCTGTGTTTTAACAAACCCTCTAGGTGGTTCTGATGCAGCTAAAGTTTGAGAACCAGTTTTATTTTATCCCATTTAACAAATGTTGCTTAGCACGTACCAAATTGATCTCATAACCCACGAATATGGGTCATGACTCATGTAGACTTAACAGATGTCTTTCTGTCTGTTCTGCCCAGCATCAATTTCCTCTTCTTTTGGTAACAACTCCCCCAGATTTTCACTAGGGGAACTGCCTCCAACCCATGGCTCCAGGAATAGGTCCAAGACTGGGCTTTGTTAACAGAAGCATTGATTGGTTCAAGGATGAGCATGTGATTTTTTTCTTTTTAAATATATTTTATTGAAATATAATTTAGGTACAGTGAAATGCATAAAACTAAAGTGACGTGGGTCAAGAGCATATGATTCTTGTCATCCAATGAAATGCTGTCCTGAGATTTTTGCTGGAAGTTTTGAGGAGAAGCTTCCCCTGCCTAGTGTTACTGAGCTACAGGAAGTCTAGGGCTGCCTTGCCATTGTTGCTTCCCTGAGGAGGAGGCTGCCTGCTGCTGCAGGCATCTCAGAGGAGGGGAGGAGGGATGGAGGGGACAGTGGGCAGACTCATGGTGCCCTGCGTCATGCCCTTATGCCTGACCCGGCATAAAGGCTTCCAGCATTGCCCTTGAGCATCTCTGGAGCTGGGGAACCTATTCCTCTTGAACACAGGCACAGCTCTAAGGTTCCACAGTTAGCACCCTCAGGACAGCCCTCAACCAGCTCAGTGGGGAGTGGGTGGGGAGATGCTCTGGATCCCCCTTCTCCAGAAGGACAATTCTGGGAGGCAGCCCTTGTTTATCACAGAAAGTCTGAAAACACCCTTTATTGGTTTTCCTTTCTCCTTGACTCAGTCTTGTCTCTCTCTCTTGCTTCCTGTGATCACCTCCCAAATAAACTACCTGCACCCACGTCCTTGCCTCAGGCTTTGCTCTCACAGAAACCCCGAATAAGACAGGCTCCTATTGACATTTTAACATTTAGATCCAGCCAAATGCTTGAAACAAACTCTGTGCCTGGACCTTTCAGTTATGCAAGCAAAAAAAAAAAAAAAGTAAAAGAAAAATACCCTCATTTTTCTCTGTGTGTATTAGTGAGTGATCTATTAAAAAAAAAAAACAAAAAACAAAACAGTTGCTGTAGAGTTGACTCTGACTCTTGGTAACCCCATGTATGTCAATAGAATTGGCTTCCATAGGGTTTTCAATGGTTCACTTTTCAGAAGTAGATTGGCAGGCCTTTTTTCTGAGGCTTCTCTGGGTTGGCTAGAACTGCAAATTTTTAGTTAGCAGTCGAACCCGTTAACTGTTCACACTACCCAGGGAGGGTTATCTTTTACTGTGTAACAAAGGTCCTGAACACTTAGTGGCTTGAAACAACATTTATCATTTCACAGCTTCTGTGGGTCAGGAATCTGGGTGCAGCTTAGCTGGGTCCTCTGGCTCAGAGTGTCTATAGGCTGCAATCAAAGTGTTGGCTGAAGTTGCAGTCATCTAAGAGCTAGACTAAGAAAGGATCTGCATCCAAGTTCATTTCTGTTGGTAGAATTCAGTCTGTGAGGGTCTTAGCGTTTCCTCCTCTGTTGGCTGGAAGCCTCCCTCGGTTCCTTGCCACATGGGCCTCTCCATAGGGAAGCACACAACTTGGCAGTGGCTTCCATTCAAATAAGCAAGTGAGAGAGAGGGTGAGTAAGAAGGAAGCAGGAGTCTTTTGTGACCTAATCTTTTAAGTGACATCCAGGGGCAGATCATTGAGAACCATCTTAGAAGCTGCCTACCTCAGGCCACAAGGAGTGTGGATCCTTATTCCCGGGTTTTTTGAGCATCAGGGTGGGAGATTGGATGACAAAACCAAGCCCATTGGCCTGCCTTTGGTCTGCATCAAGATAAGGAGAACTGACAAACATCTTGGGGACACTTTGGGGGTAAGGAGTCTGCAAAGGTCCAGGTGAACAGAAGATAAGAGAAGTTATGGAGAGTGGGGTCCCCATTATTACTCAGGGATCATTGCTAGTCTCTGTTTAGGGGCTGTTCTTTCTGTTTGATTTTCACTATGCTATAAGGAGTCCTGGTGGTGCAGTGGTTAAGCTGCTAATGGAAAGGTTGGCGGCTCAAACCCATCAGTTGCTCTCTCCATGGGAGAAAGACCTGGCAATCTGCTCTAGTACAGGTTACAGCTTTGGAAACTCTACGGAAGAAGTTCTACTCTGTCATTGTTTATACAAAAACACAACCACTGCCACAGAGTCAGATCCGACTCATAGTGACCCCTCCTTGGGTTTCAGAGGCGATATCACTACAGAAGTAGATTGCCCAACCTTCCTTCTGAGGAGTGACTGGTGGGTTTGAACTGCCAGCCTTCTGGTTAGCAGTCAAATGCCTTAGGCACTACACCACCAGAGCTTCTGTCACTATTTATAGCATTTATTAAATGCTTACTTTACTGTGTGCTGGGCCCAGAACAAGTGGCTAGGAATACATCAGTGGGTAAGACATACCCCAGTTTAGGGCAACCTACAGGCTGGAGAACAGTCATGCCTTAGTGTAGGAGTCTGACTTGGGCCCACCAATGAGCTTCAGAAGTCAGTGGCCTCCTAAAATCATATGGCTGATGTAGGTTTGAGTGCATGAGTGCATTTTTTTTTTGTGCAAGAAAGGTATATCTTAGTTACCTAGTGCTGCCATAACAAAAATACCACAAGTAGGTGGCTTTAAAGAACAAATACATTTTCTTGTGGTTCTGGAGAATAAAAATCCTATCAGGGTCTCAGCCATGTTGATTCCTTCTGTGAACCTCTCTCTTAGTTTCTGATGTCTGCTGATAATTGGTGCTACTTGCCATTTGTCTTCTCCCTGTGTGTGTCTTTTTGTCTTTTCTGGTCTTTTTATAACTCAGAAGTGATTAGGGTTAGGACCTACCCTACTTTGGTATGATCTCATTAGCATAAAAAAACCAAACCCTTATTTCCAAACAGAATCATATTTACAGGGGTTCTCCATGACCCACAGGAGGTTTATAAATGTTGTTTGTTGTTATGTGCCGTGGAGTTGGACCCAACTCATAGCTACCCCTCCTTGGTTTTTCAAGGTGGTATCACTATGGAAGTAGATTGCCCAACTTTCCTTCTGAGGAGTGGCTGGTGGTTTGAACTGCCAGCCTTCTGGTTAGCAGTCAAGTGCCGTAGGCATAGCAGCAATAAAAACCTCAATAAAAGGAAAATGTTAGGGTGAGGAATTTAGACCTTGTATGAGAGGGCAGGCAGATTAAGACTATAGGTGAGCATGTTCAAACCTCCATGAATATTTTTATGTTTACTGTGTTGAGACGGTTTTGATTACCTGGCAGATTAAGGATTTAGTCTGTGATGAATTCTGGTGCCATGATAGCTGTTTGTCCTCAGACAAGTTACATAACCATCTTGTACCTCAGTTTCCTCATCTTGTAAAATGGTAATAATGTCAGTTCGATCTCATAGAGGGAGGATTAAGTGATATCACATAGGTGAAGCTCTTAGCTAGGGTTGGACACCCAAAAAAACATTTAAATGAAGGTTAGTTAGTTATAAAACCCAAAAAAGCCAAACACAATACCATCAAGTCAATGCCAAGTCATTTGACCTTGTAGGACAAAGAAGAACTTCCTCACAGGGTTTCCAAGGCTGTGATCTTTACTAGAGCAGATTGCCAGGTCTTCCTCCAGAGGAGCAGCTGGGGGTTCAAACTGCCAACCTTTAGCAGCTGATCGCTCAACCACGGCATCCCCAGGGCTTTTTATAGCATGGTAAAAATCAAGCAAAAAAACAGTCCCTAAACAGACACCAACAATGATTACTGAGTCATAGTGGGGACCCCACACTCCATTTCCTTTTCCCATCTTCTGCTCACCAGGACCTTTGCAGACTCCCTGCCCTCAAGATACTTGTTAGTTCTCTTTACTGGAAAAATGGCATGAGGGCAGTGTCTGACCTCCTTTAAGTTTACAAGAAAGGTAGAAGGATCAAGGTCAATAGTGAAGGCTCATTTTTCGAGGGGAAGATCAGACTTACCGTCACTCTTCAACCTTTTTACCAATTCTGACACCAACTGTCCCTCTCATGACATTCTCTACTTCTCTGCAGGGTTTGATAATTTGTTACAATGGTCACACAGAACTCATGATTATGAGGTTTATGAGAGATACTCAGGGTATAGTTGAAGAACTTCTTCTCAGCAATACCTACAGGCATACCTCTCTCTTTGGCCTTGGCTTCTCAGCCATGTGGCACCTTGGCCTCTGCCCTACTTGGACAACAGCTTAGGTTGTCTCCCTCCTTGCTGTTTCCTTTCTAGTCATAGGCCACCAGCACAGTCGTCCCTGTAGCCCTTGGTGACCAGGGCTGATCTTTAGGTCAATTCTCAGGTCCTAACACCACTTGGAAATATTCAGGCTGTTGGTCCCACCAGAGTAGCTGACAGTCCACAGCTCTGACCATCTCTGTACTCGCTGTTTTCATTCAGGTTTTTTCCACTAGTTGGTGTCTAATACTTCTGTATAGTTCCTTTCAAAGCTCAGGGCTCCAGAATTATCTTCTGTATCTCTGTCAATTGGTTTTTCTTTTTCTTGTTGAAGAGAGTCTGTTACAAAAGCTCATTTAGCTCTGCAGATAGGTGCCCAGAGAGGCACCCCATTCCACCAGCAAACCTCCTGCCCAAAGGCACTCAGCTTTCTCCCTCTGTGAACCAGGAATCCTATAGCTTTCTCTCATGCCAGTCTCTTGGTTATATACCACCATTTGTCTGTTGCTGCTTCTGCTGTTTCTCTGCCTCCCACCATGTCAGGTGTTATAGCTCTCTGTCTCCTGGATCGAGGAGGTTCAGTGCAGGAATCTCAGGTCCAAAGGATGTGCTCCACTCCTGGCTCTTCTTTGTTTCGATCCCCTCTTCCCACCTCGGGGAGGGCTCATGTTAAGCCTAATGGGGTGACAAAACTGACCAGTCCCCATTTTAGGATTCTATACAGCTTATTTCTGTAGTCCCACCCACACAAGGGTGCCATGCCTCTTATTTACATTATGAGAAAGCTATCCAGTTACCTTGGTGGTCCACAAGTACCTCTCATTTACATAGTTCCACCCACTCATTTGGTGAGAGTTGCAAACACTATGGCTAGAAGGGCCATACCAAGCAATTCACTGCACCACATTTATTTAGGGGCAGATCAGAGGCAGGCCAATTATATTTTTTCTTTTTTAATGCATTTAATTGAAATATAATTTATGTACAGTGAAATACACAAAACTAAAATGATAGGGTCAATGCATTTTTTTTTTTTCAGTGTTCCTCCCCTCCCCTCCCACCCTGGCAACCAACAAAGAAAGTTTCCCTCCATATATAAACCTTTCCTAACCCTCCACAACAATGAACTAATATTATATTTGTTCTTCTGTGATTAGCTTATTTCATTCAGCATAATGTCCTCCAACTTTATCCATATTATGCGGTATTTTGCAGACTCTACATTATTCTTAAGTGCTGCATAGCATTCCATTATGTATATGTACCATAGTTTGGTCATCCACTCTTCC
>NW_006921618.1:5352383-5353608 GCF_000298275.1 Orycteropus afer afer | reverse complement strand
CTTCTCACCTGCATAGTTTCTGTCGAGAAATCCAAGATTAGTCTTATTGGTTGTCCTTTGTAGGTAACTTTTTGTTTTTCCTGTGCTGCTTTCATGATTCTTTCTTTGTCTTTGGTTTTGGTAAGTTTGATGGTGATATGTCTGGGTGATTTTCTTTGGGTGCCAAAGAGACATTCATTGGACTTCCTGAATGGATATATTCTCATCTTCCATCATACCAGGAAAATTATCTTCCAACAAATCTTTGACAATTTTCTCAGTGGTTTTATTTTTCTCTTCCTGTTCTGGAATTCCAATGACATATAGGTTATTCCTTTTGATGGTATCCCACATGAACCTTAGACTTTCTTCATTTTGTTTTGATCTTTTTTTCTGATTTATTCCTTTCCAAAGAAGTGTTCAGGTATTTGCCTTCAATCTCCCTAATTCTGTCTTCCACTGATTCAATTCTGCTCTTTTGCCCATTCAATGTCTTATCTATTTCTGAAAATTTAGTATTAATCTTCTGGATTTCTGTCTGTAGATTTTGTATCTATTCTAATTTTTCATTTATTTTGTCATTTTGTTCTTATATTGTCTTTTGAAATTGTTCTAGGGTTTTCTTTGGTCTGTCTTTGAATTTTTTGAAGATACCTAAACATAATTCTTTTGAATTCCTTATCAGGGAGTTCCAATGCTGCGTCTTCCTCAGGGATATGTTTTGGTTTTGTATCCTGGTCCTTTGTTTCTCCTGCTTTATCTTGCTTCTTTGTGTGGACTGTGATGCTCTGTTGTCTCCAAGGCATTGTGACGTTTTTGTGTTCATATTTAATTGGTGATTGTATGTTAGATTGACTTGCCCATGATTTTCGTTTTCTTTGTATATTATCTACGCAAGCAGGGTACTATGATCCTCTATTCAGTAGTTGACAGCACTTATACATTCACCACCTGTCTCCTTTCCTGCTGTCAGCCTCTTGTATGTCCTTACCGACCCTGGCAAACAGAGCCTGTTCTTAGGTCCCTGGACTCTGAATGACAATGCTATTACTTTAAAATTTAAAATGGTTGCCACTTGTAAAGATTCAAAATGGCTGTGCCCTCAGTCACTTTAAATATCCAAAATGGCTGCTTCTTATAAACATTCAAAATGGCTGCACCCTCAGTCACTTTTAATATCCAACATGGCTGCTGTGTGTAAACAATCAAAATGTCTGCGCCTCTGGACAGCAGAAAGTCAACAGCT
>NW_006921618.1:5327267-5328266 GCF_000298275.1 Orycteropus afer afer | reverse complement strand
TTAATGAGTCTTCCTCCAATCCTGGTGCCATGTTCTTCTTCATATAGTCCAGCTTCTTGGATTATTTGCTCAGCATACAGATTGAATAAGGATGGTGAAAGTATACAACCCTGACACACACCCTTTCTGATTTTAAACCATGCAGTGTCCCCTTGTTCTGTCTGAATGACAGTCTCCTGGTCTATGCAGGTTCCTCATGAGCACAATTAAGGGTTCTATAATTCCCATTCTTCTCAATGTTATCCATAATTTGTTATGATCCACACAGTCAAATGCTTTTGCATAGTCAATGAAACACAAGTAAATATCTTTTTGGTATTTGTTTTCAGCCACAATCCATCTGACATCAGCAATGATATCCCTCATTCCATGTCCTCTTCTGAATCCAGCTTGCATTTATGGAAATTCCCTGTCAATATATTGCTGCATCCGTTTTTGAATTATCTTCAGCAAAATTTTACATGCATGTGATATTAATTATATTGTTTGATAATTTGCACATTATGTGGGATCACTTTTCTTTTGTATGGGTACAAATATGGATCTCTTCCAGTCAGTTGACAGTAGCTATCTTCCACATTTCTTGGCATAGATGAGTAAGTGCCTCCAGCATGGCGTCCATTTTTTGAAACATCTCAGTGGGTATTCTGTCAATTCCTGGAGCCTTGTTTTACACCAATTCCTTCAGTGCAGCTTTGACTTTTTCCTTCAATACCAGTGGTTCTCAATTATATGCCACCTCCTGAAATAGATGACCATTAACCAATCCTTTTTGGTACAGTGACTTTGTGTATTTCTTCCATCTTTTTTTGATGTTTCCTGTATCACTCAATATTTTACCCACAGCATTTAGTGGCGTAGTGCCTAAGGCATTTGACTGCTAACCAGAAGGCTGGCAGTTTAAATCCACAAACCACTCCTTGGAAGGAAGATTGGGCAATCTACTTCCTTAGAGATACTGCCTCAGAAACCCAAGGAGGAGTCACTGTGAGTTGCAAT
>NW_006921618.1:5323070-5325492 GCF_000298275.1 Orycteropus afer afer | reverse complement strand
CCCTGAGCTCAGGCAGGTGGAGGTAGAGGCTTGATGTTAAGGACAGATGATCAGAGGGTTTCCTTTCTATGATTTCGCCCATCCTTCTGGAGTGCCTGGCTGGTGCAAATGGTTTCATGTGCTCAGCTGGTAATCATAAAGTTGAAAGTTCAAGTCCAGTCAGAGATGCCTTGGAAGAAAGGCCTGGCAATCTACTTATAAAATCCATCCACTGAAAACCCGATGGAGCACAGTTCTACCCTGAGACACATGGGGTTGTCATGGGTCAAGATTAACTTGATGATAACTGTATTACTAGCTTCTGGTTTTATAGATGAGGAAACCCATGGTGAGAGCTGGAAATTGGACTCAAGTCTCTGACCTCCTGGTCCCCTCACTCCAATGCTTCTGCCCTTTCACAGGGTGTGCCTGTGAGTCCGTCTGGGCACTGTGTGTGTCTGTGCTGCCTTGGTGCTGACTGTGGGGAATCGTTGAGAACTTGCAACCGAGAAATGTTCTTTCACGTTTGCACATTGCGAAGAGACATTCAAGTATGCTCCCCCATGAATCGTGGGTATCCATTCCCAGGGAGCTCTAGCTGCTCAGAGAAGGGGTGTGAAATTTAATTTGCACTAATTATCCTGAAGTGAGAGGAGCGGGAAATGAGCTGGCTCTGCACATTCGGCCTCTTCCAGCAGCTCTGTTCCCCAGGTTGCAGTTTATTTATGTGCAAAGGATAGGGATGGGGGTGGGGGTGCTGTTACTATGGTAACAGCAGCTGCTGGGAGTTTGGGGTGGCTGGGCTGGGAGTCTGGGTGGGGGGTGGTAAGAATGAGGGAGTGTTGGTAAGGGTTGTCGCAGGTTTGGGGCTTTTGTGTCCCTGTGATTTTGTGGGCTATATGCACAGCCCCCTTCTCTGAGGCAAGGGCCCTGTATCTCTTTGGGCCTCTTGGGTTTTGCATACATTTCAGAAACACAGGGGAGGTGAATAATCATTTCCCTTCTCGGGGGTCTATGCCTCTCTAGACCCGTTTCTAGCTGGGCTGGACCTTTGAGAAGGGCAGGCAGGTAACTGTTCCATGAGAGGAGCTGTCCCAGACTGGAGGGAAGGAAAGTTTCTGTGTTTTCCTGGTTCAGGGATGTTTGAGACCTCAGACCCTAGGTAGAACTGACATACGTGGTCCTTGGGCTGGAGGGCAGAAACCCCGAGAGGCCACTAGCAGAGGGAGCCCCAGAGAAAAGTGATTCTAGAGCTGAAGCCAAAATGCCCATCCTGCCTCTTCATGCTCCTTCTCCCACCCTAGCCCCAAGTTTCTCTTTCCACCTTTTCTTTCTTTTCTTCCCCTCCCCCTCTTCTTTCCTTTTTTGTCTTCTTTCCCATCTGGTGGCATAGTGCCTAAGGCATTTGACTGCTAACCAGAAGGCTGTCAGTTCAAACCCACCAGTCACTCTTCGGAAGGAAGATTGGGCAATCTACTTCCATAGTGATACCCCTCGGAAACCCAAGGAGGGGTCACTGCCTGTGGGATCCAAGTGTAGGGCAGTGAGTTTGGGTTTTGGTTTGATCTTTTCCACTGACTTTATTTCCTGCCACCACTAGAGGGCGCCAAGGTGCCATAGTCACCCCATGATTTATTGCTGTGGGACCGGCTGTGGGTGACCTGATGGGGGTGGGTGGGGCAGGGTGAGGAGTACTGGCAGTCACTTCGTCTTCTGCAGGGTTGGGCTGATTCTAGCTTGTTTGGAGGTTGGGCGGGTCTAGGCTGCTCCCAAGGGCAGGAGTCTGGACAGTCCCGGTGATCTCCCCACTACAGGCTTAAAGGGAAGGGGTTTTAGAGGGGCAAAGGGTGCAACCTCTTTACATCTCTGACTGCAATGGGGCAGTCTGGAAAGGAGGAACCTGGGTTTCCATCTCAGCCCTGTCACTTCCTCATGATGTGACCTTAGGCAAGTCTCATCATTATCTCCAAGCTATAGTTTCCTCTTCTGTAAAATGTGTACTACCATCCCCTCCTCAAAGGGTTGCTGTGAGGACTGGGTGGAAGAACATATCGGAACCAATCACGCAGAAGGCACTCAAATGGTAGTTTCACTTTGCCTTAGTAGGCCAGTCAGTCAACAATGTTTATTGAGAACCTACTATGTTCTTAAAAGGTTCCCTGGATGGTACACATGGTTTGTACTCCACTACTAAAGATTGGCTGTTCTAACCCACCAGGAAGCACTGTGGAAGAAAGCCCTGGCACTTTGCCAAGGAAACCCTGTAGAGCAGTGCTACTCTGTAACATATAAGGTCTCTGAGTTAGGAGCTCTGGCGGTGTAGTGCCTAAGGCACTTGACTGCTAATCAGAAGGCTGGCAGTTCAAACCCACCAGCCACTCCTAGGAAGGAAGGTTGGGCAATCTACTTCCGTAGTGATACTTGCCTCAGAAACCCAAGGAGG
>NW_006921618.1:5314019-5322430 GCF_000298275.1 Orycteropus afer afer | reverse complement strand
CCCCATCCTCAACAGTCCTAGAGCATCTAAAAATAAAGCAGGCATCAAGAAAACTTCCTGGCAGTGGCCTCATGACGTTGGGCTCTGATGTAGACAGAAGAGGACCCAAGTGGACTGGGAGGCTGAGGGAGCTTCACAGTGTTCAGGGGGAGGACTAACTCAGGACACTGGGTCTTTGACTTTGCTGCCAAGCAAGTCTTTTTGCTATTGGTTGCCTCAGTCTACCCATCTGTAAAATGAGAGAGGCTGGGCCTGGCCGCCTCTTAGGGACACTATGAAAAGGTGCTCTAAACGCCTTGGAAGAGGGGAGGTTTGCTGTACCACAATCAAGGTTGGCCTGCTTCATGGTCAGCTGGTCTGTTTGCATCAATCACCGGGAGGCAAAGCCTTTTTTGAGTCCCTACTGTGATATAAGCACTGGGCTGGGTACAGAGTTGGGTGGGATGTGGGGGAACAGAAGTGGAAGTCTAGTTCTAGCATCAGGGAGCTCTTGGTCTAGTTGGAGAAACAAGATCTGTGCATGAGATAATTCTGAATGTCAGAAATCCCCCCCCCATAAAACCCTGTCTGTTCATCTCCTTCCTTCCCTCCCTCCCATCCCTGACTGTCCTTATCAGTATTTGTAGGTTCTCCCTCTGCTCTGGGCACTGGGTAAAGTGCTTGACGTACATCATCTCCCTTAGTCCTTGCTACAATCCTGAAAGATGGCTGTTATTGTCCCTGCTTTACAGATGAAGAAACAGACTCAGAAAACTCGAATGACTTCCCTATTCACATGGTGTGTTAAGTGTCAGATTTGGGATTAGACCCCAGGTCATCTGAATCCAAACCTGTTCTCTTAACTGCTAATGATGTATGTGGAACCACTACCATCATTGCCGGTTGTCATGGAGGCAATAACCAATTGAGTGGCAGCTTAGTGGCTTAGTGTCATGGAGAGAGAGAGAGAGAGAGAGAGAGAGAGAGAGAGAGAGAATGATTGCAAGGGATGACCTCTGACCTGGAGTAGGTTGATGGTCCTAGGCAGCCCTGTTAGAAATTTGCTTTGTTTGGTCCCCTCTCTGAGCTTCAGGATCCCATACATTGAAAGAGGGATTTAAACTGGACAACTGGACAATCTCTTTCAGGCCTTAGAATCTAAGATTTTTCAAAATATAAAGATTTGGGGAAACAGGAGGTCATCAGTTACTTATTCTTTCATGCTAATTATAGTAGATTTCCTGGAACTGAGATTGGGTAAAGAGGAGAAAGGGAGCTTGTATGACCAAAGGGATGCAAGCTGGATTCAGAAGAGGACGTGGAAGGAGCGATATCATTGCTGATATCAGATGGATCTTGGCTGAAAGCAAAGAACACCAGAAAGATGCTTACTTGTGTTTTATTGACTATGTAAAGGCATTTGACTGTGTGGATCATAACAAATTATAGGTAACATTGAGAAGAACGGGAATTCCAGAACACTTAATTGTGCTCATGAGGAACTTGTACGTAGACCAGGAGACTGTCATTTGAACAGAACAAGGGGACACTGTGTGATTTAAAATCAGGAAAGGAGTATGTCAGGGTTGTATCTTTCACTATACTTATTCAATCTGTATGCTGAACAAATAATCTGAGAAGCTGGACTATATGCAGAAGAATGTGGCATCAGGATTGAAGGAAGACTCATTAACAAACTGCCATATGCAGATGACACAACCTTACTTGCTGAAAGTGAAGATGACTTGAAGCACTTACTGTTGAAGATTACAGACTACAGTCTGCAGTATGGATTACATCTCCATATAAAGAAAACAAAAATCCTCAGACCTGAACCAATAATCAGCATCATAATAAATGGGGAAAAGATTGAAGTTGTTAAAGATTTCATTTTACCTGAATCCACAATTAACACCCATAGAAGCAGAAGTCAAGAAATAAGACATTGTATCTGCTGCAAATACCTCTTTAAAGTGTTAAAGAGCAAAGATGTCACTTTGAAGACTAAGGTGCACCTGACCCAAGCCATGGCATTTTCAATTGCCTCATGTGCATGTGAAAACTGGACAATGAATGTAGAAGACCAAAGAAGAGTTGATGCTTTTGAATTGTGGTGTTGGTGAAAAATACTGAAAATACCATGAACTGCCAGAAGAATGAACAAATCCTGGAAGAAGTGCGGCCAGAATGCTCCTTGGAAGTGAGAATGGCCAGACTTTGTCTCACCTATTTTGGCCATGTTTTTAGAAAGGACCATTCCATGGAGAAGGGTATCATGCTTGGTAAAGTAGAGGGTCAGTGAAAAAGAGGAAGACCTTCAACAAGATGGGTTGGCACAGTGGCTGAAATGATAGGCTCAAGTATACCAAGGATTATGAGGCTGGTACAGGACTGGGCAGTATTTTGTTCTGTTGTACATAAAGTCATTATGAGTTCAAGCTGACTTGACCATACCTAACAACAACAACAACAACATGACTAAAGGAAAAGGTGTTGTGGTTGGAAGTGGTGCTTTGGGTAGCAAGGGGCACTGATTGCTAACAAGTGGTAAGAGAGCAGCAGGGAAAGCATCATGGGTAATGCTTTGGTTTGAGAGCTTGTCCTGCTAATGTCTCATCCAGATTAAAAAAATCCCTGTTGACTCTCCTGGGGATTTCATGTGGGGCAGCCATCGCTGACACTGGAGGCCCAAGGATAGCCCTGAAGTACTGTGGATCTGGGTGAATGGTGAATGGTGATGGACTGAACTGCGTCATGACTGGGTTGCTGGTGACTCTGGAGCTGTTTTGAGTCACCACCTGCAACTCTAGTGTCCAAGGTTGTTGCATCATCTCTCCTGAAACCCTTGCAGACACTGGTGTTTTAACTTGCTCTCTAGTTTTGCCTTTTCCAGGATGTCATGTAGTGCCACCTTTCTCTAAGCAATTAAGGCTCCTTCATGTATTTATGTGGCATGATAGCTCATTCTTTTTGACTCCTGAATAATATATCTGCTGTATGAATGTACCTCAATTTGTTTATCCATTTAACTTTTGAAGGACATCTTGGTTGCTTCAAGCTTTCTGGTGATTATGAATAAAGAAGTTACAAACATTCATGTGCAGTTTTCTGAGTAGACATACGTTTTCAACTCATTTAGGTAAATATATAGGAGCACAATTGCTAAATCATATGGAGATACTATGTTTAGCTCTGTAAGAAAGTGCCAAACTATTTTCCAATGTGCCTGTACCATTTTGCATTCCACCAGCAATGAAAGAGTTCCTGTTGCCTTTGGTATTGTCAGGGTTTTAGATTTTCGCCATTTGAATAGGCATGTAGCAATATTTTGTTTTAATTTGCAATTCTTCAATGACATATGACGTTGAGCATCTTTTCATATATTACTTGCCACCTGCATATCTTCTTTGGTGAAATAGCTGTTCAGATACTTTTCCCATTAAAAAAAATATTGTGGGGATACGTACATAATAAAACATTTGCCATTTCAACTATTTTTATGTATACAATTCAGTGACATTAATTACATTCACCATGTTGTGCAAACATCACCATTATCTGTGTCCAATTTTTTCATCATCCTTAACAGAAACACAGTAACCCCTAAGTAACACTTCTCCATCTTTCCTTCCCATTTGCTTCTGGTAAGGACTAATAGACTTTTGTCTCCATGCATTTGCCTATTTTAGATAGTTCATCTAAGTGGGGTCATACAATATTTGTCTTTTCTGTCTGAAATTTCACTCAACATGACATTGTCAAGATTTATCCATGTCATAACATGTATAAGAACTCCTCTTTATGGCTGAATAATATTTCAGTGTATTATAAACCCTATTTTGTTTATCTGTGATCTGTTGAAAGGAGCTGTGGTGGCTCAGTGCCTAAGGCATTTGACTGCTAACCAGAAGATTGGTGGTTCAAACCCACAAGCCACTCTTCAGAAGGAAGATGGGGCAATCTACTTCTCTAAAGATTTACTGCCTTGGAAACCCAATGGGGGTCACTATGAGTCAGAATTGACTCGATGGCAGTAGGTTTGGTTTTTTGGTTTGTGATCTGTTGATAGACACTTGGGTTGTGTCTACCTTCTGGTTATTGGGAATAATGCTGCTATGAACATTGGTGTACAAGAATCTGTTTGAGTTCCTGTTTTTAATTACTTTGGATATAGAACTAGGAATGGAATTGCTGGGGAAAATAGTCACTCTAACTGTAACTTTTTGAGGAATGGTCAGACTATTTTACAAAGTGGCTGCACCATTTTACATTTTCACTGGTATGTATGAGGGGTCCAATTTCTCTCCATCCTCACCAACACTCATTATTATCTGCCTCTTTGATTGTAGCTATTGGTGTGAATATACCTCATTATCCCAACAGTAGCAGAATATACATTCTTCTCAAGTGCACATGGAACATTCTCTAGGACAGATCACGTGCTAGGCCATTAAAAAACAAACAAACAAAATAAATTTAAAGGGAGTGCACTAGTACAAAGTATGTTCTTTGACCACAGTGGAATAAAGTTGGAAATCAATAACAGAGAGAAATTTAGGAAACTTACAATTTTTGGAAGTTAAACAACACACTCCTAACTAACCGATGAGTCAAAGAGGAAATCACAAAGGAAATTAGAAAATATTTTGAGATGAAAACACAACAGAACAAAATTTAAAGCAGCTCTTAGAGGTAAATTTATACTGTCAATGCTTATATTAAAAATAAAGAGCTCAAATCAATAATCTAATCTTTCACCTCAAGACACTGGAAAAAGAAGAGTAAACTAAACATAAAGCAAGCTGAAGGAGGGAAATAACAGAGATTAGAATGGAGATCCATGTGATAGAGAACAGAAAAACAGTAAGGAAAATCAACAGACCAAAACTTGGCTTTTTGTAAAGGTAAACAAAATGGATGAAGATTTAGCTAGATTGACCAAAGTGGGGAGAAAAGAGAGAGAGAAGACTCAAATTACTAAAATCAGAAATGGAAGTGTGAACATTATTATTTTTTGTTTTCATTTACATCTTTTTCGCTTTTAAAATTTTTAAAAAATTTTCACAGTGTTCCCTCCCCTCCTCTCCTACTCCTGGTAACTAACAAAGTTTCCTTCCATATATAAACCTTTCCTTAACTTTTTACAATAATGAACGAATACAATATTTGTCCTCTGTGATTGACTTATTTCACGCAGCATAATGTGCTCTGAGTTCATCCATGTGATGCAGTGTTTTGTAGATTCTACATTATTCTTTAGGGTTGCATAGTATTCCATTGTGTGTATGTACCATAGTTTGGTTATCCATTCTTCTGTTGATGGACATCTAGATTGTTTCCATCTTTTTGCTAATGTGAATAGTGTGACGAACATGTTGTTGTTGTTGTTGTTATGTGCCATTGAGTCAGACCTGACTCATAGCGACCCCTCCTTGGGTTTCTGAGGCGGTATCACTATGGAAGTAGATTGCCCAATCTTCCTTCTGAAGAGTGGTGGCTGGTGGGTTTGAACCGCCACTCTTCTGGTTAGCAGTCAAGTGCCTTAGGCACTACGCTACCAGATCTCCATAGGTATGCATATATTTGTTCTTGTCCTGGCTCTCACTTCTTTAGGATATATACCTAGTAATGTGATTGCTGCATCAATTGGTATTTCTAGTTCCAACTTCTTAAGGAATCATGATATTGCTTTCCACAGGTGTTGTATCATTTGACAGTCCCACCAGCAGTGTATGAAAGTCCTAATCTCCACATCCTTGCCAGCATTTGTTATTTTCTGTCTCATTGAACTTTGTTATTAGTGCTCGAGCCAGATGGTATCTCATTGTTGTTTTGATTTGCATCTCTCTGATGGCTAATGATTGTGAACATTTCTTCATGGGTTTGTTGGCCACATGAATATTCTCTTTGCTGAAGTGTCTATTCATGTCTTCTGCCCATTTTTTAAATTGGATTATTTGTCTTTTTGTTGTTGAGGTGTTGGAGTTTTCTATAAATTCTAGAGATAAGTACCTTGTCAGATAAGTCATTGTTGAATATTTTTTCCCAATCTGTAGATTCTCTTTTGACTCTTTTGGAGAAGTCTTTGGAAGCACATAAAACTTTAATTTTTAGAAGGTCTCATTCATCTAGTTTATCTTCTGCTGTTTGTACTTTTTGGGTTATACTTGACAACATATTTATGCCATAAATTAGGGCCCCTAAATTTGCCCCTATTTTTTCCTTGAGGAACTTTACAGTTTTAGGTCTCATATTGAAGTATTTGATCCATCTGGAGTTAGTTTTCGTGTGTGGTGTGAGGTATGGATCTTGTTTCATTTTTCTGCAGATGGATATCCAGTTTTGCCAGCACCATTTGTTAAAGAGACCATCTTTTCCCCCATTTAATGGATTTCAGCCCTTTGTCAAAAGTCAGCTGACCATAGGTCAATGGATCTATTTTTGGGTTCTCAATTCTGTTCTACTGGTCTATGTATCTGTTGTTGTACCAATACCAGGCTGTTCTAACTACTGTGGTGTGCAGTAGGTTTTGAGATCTGGGAGTGTAAGACCTCCTACTTCGTTCTTCTTCTTCAGTAGTGCTTTGTTTATCCAAGGTCTCTTTTCTTTCCATATAAAATTAGTAATTGTTTTTTTCCATATCCTTAAAGAATGTTGATGGGATCTGTATTGGGATTGCATTGAATGCATAGTTGCTTTGGGTAGTATTGACATTTTCACAATGTTCAATCTTCCTGTCTAAGAGCATGGTATGTTTTCCATTTATGATGATCTCTTATGGTTTCTTGAAGTAATATGTTATAGTTTTCTTTGTACAGGTCTTTTGTGTCTCTAGTGAGATTTATTCCCAAGTATTTTATTTTTTGGTAGCAATTGTAAATGGTATTAATTTCTTTAGTTCATTTTCAGCAATCTCTTTGCTGGTGTAGAGGAATCCAACTGAATTTTAGATGTTGATCTTGTATGTTGCCACTATGCTCAATCTCTCAGTTAGTTCCAATAGTTTTTTTGCTGACTCTTTTGGATTCTCTATGTATAAGATCATATTATCAGCAAATAGGGATAGTTTTACTTCTTCCTTACCAATTTGGATGCCTTTTCTTTCCCTTTCTTGCCTTAGTGCCCTGGTTAGGATTTCCAATACAGTGTTGAATAGAAGTGGTGATAGAGGGCATCCTTGGTTCCTGTTCGCAAGGGGAATGTTTTCAGTCTCTCTCCATTGAGAATAAAGTTGGCTGTTGGTTTTGCATATATACTCTTTGTTATGGTGAGGAATTTCCCTTCTATTTTGATTTTTCTGAGAGCATTTTTTAAAAACCAGGAAAGGGGGTTGGATTTTATCAAATACCTTTTCTGCATTGATTGATATGATCATGTGGTTCTTTTCCTTTATTTTACTTGTGTGATGGATGATGTTGATTGTTTTCCTAATATTGATCCATCCTTGCATACCTGGTAAGAATCCCCCTTGGTCATAATGTATTAGTTTTTGATGTGTTGTTGGAGTCTATTGGCTGAGATTTTGTGGAAGATTTTTGAGTCTATATTCATGAGGGATATTGGTCTGTAGTTTTCCTTTTAATGATGTCTTTGCCTGGTTTTGGTATCAAGGTTATGCTTGCTTCATAAAATGAATTTGGGAAGATTCCATCCTTTTCTATGTTCTGGAATAGTTTGAGTAGGATAGGTGTTAGTTCTTCTCTGAACATTTGGTAGAATTCTCCAGTGAAACTATCTGGGCCAGGGCTCTTTTTTGTTGGTAATTTTTAAAATGATTTGCTCAATTTCTTCTTTTGTTGTGGGTCTGTTCAACTTTTCCACCTCAGTCTGTGTTAGTTTAGGTATGAACTATGTTTCTAGAAATTTGTCCATTTCTTCTAGATTTTCAAATTTGTTGGAGTATAGTTCTTCATGTTCTGATATTATCTTTTAATTTCTGTTGCTTCTGTTGTGATGTCACCCAATTAATTTCTTATTCATGTTATTTGTATTGTCTCCCTTTTTTCCTTTGTTAAATTTGCCAGTGGTTTGTCAGTTTTATTAATCTTTTAAAAAAACCAAATTCTAGTTCAATAAAGAAAATAACAACCAATTGACAGAGATACAGAAGATAATCCTTCAGCCCTGAGCTTTGAAAGGAACTATACAGAAGTGGATTAAGCATCAGCAAGTGGAAAAACCTGAACAAAAACAGTGAGTACAGAGATGGTCGGAGCTGCAGACCAACAGCCTGAATATTTCCAAGTGGTGTTGGGACCTGAGAATTGACCTAAAGATCAGTCCCGGTCACCAAGGGCTGCAGGGACAACTGCTCTGGTGGCCTATGACTGGGAAGGGAAACAGCAAGGAGGGAGACAACTTGAGCTGTGGACTTTCTGCTGTCTGGAGGGCACAGCCATTTTGATTGTTTACATGTGGCAGCCATTTTAGAT
>NW_006921618.1:5309318-5310085 GCF_000298275.1 Orycteropus afer afer | reverse complement strand
TAACCTCAAATAAAAATGATAAACCTTCACATCAAAATAAAAAAGAAGACCAGCATAAATATTCAGCAAATACTAAAGCAATAGCAATGACGGAAGTGATAACATGATTCATAAACAAAACGAGCTCAGCATAGAAAATTATATGGAACAAAGAAATTGACACCACAAAAAAGCACATAGCAAAAATGACAGCAACAAATTCATATTTGCTGATAATTACGTATCTGGCAAGGAACTTATCTCTAAGATTGATGGAAAACTCCAACACCTCAACACCAAAGGAACTAGCAATCCAATTGAAAAATGGGCAGAAGACATGAATAGACACCTCACCAAGAAGTATATTCAGGTGGTCAGCTAATACATGAAAAGATGCTCACAATCATTGGCCATCATAGAGATGTAAATCAAAGCAACAATGAGATATACTGTCTCACCACAGCACTGATGGCAAAGTTCAATGAGACAGAAAATAACAAATGCTGGTGGGGATATGGAGAGATTAGGAGTCTCATACACTGCTTGTGTGACTGTGAAGTGACACAACCACTGTGGAAAGCAATATAGCAATTCCTTAGAAAGTTGGAATTGGAGATATATTTGACCCAGCAATCCCATTACTAGGTATATATCCTAGAGAGGTGAGAGCCAGCATAGGACCAGATACATGCACGCTCATGTTAATCACAGCACTATTTACAATAGCAAAAAGATGGAAACAACCTACATGCCCATCAGCGGAAGAGTGTATGACCAAACTATGGTAC
>NW_006921618.1:5302931-5306638 GCF_000298275.1 Orycteropus afer afer | reverse complement strand
TCTGTAGATATCTATAAGGTCAAGTTGGTGAATTGTATTGTTTAGTACTTCTGCATCTTTGTTGAGTTTCTTTCCAGTTGTTCTATCTTTGATTGAAAGTGGTGTATTAAAGTTTCCTACTATGACTGTGGAGTCATCTATTTGTGTTTTTGATTCTGTTAAAGTCTGATTTATGTATTTTGGGGTTCTTTCATTGTGTGGATAGATATTTAGTATGGTCATGACCTCTTGTGCAGTTGATCCTTTAATCATTATATAAGGTCCTTCCTTAATTTTTATGGTTTTTGTCTTACAGTCAATTTTATCCAAAATTAATATTGCCACTCCTGCTCTTTTATGTTCATCATTTGCTTGATATATCTTTTTCCAACCTCTGATTTTTTAGTCTATTTGTGTGTTTGTCTCTAAGGTGTGTCTCTTGTGGACAGCTTATTGATGGGTTATGTTTTCTTATCCAATCTGCAACTCTCCGCATCTTGAATGGTGCATTTAATCCATGGACATTCAGTGTAATTATTGACAAGTATGAGTTTGTTGCTGTTATTTTGTTATGTGCTTTGTTATTGTGTTACTGATTTCTTTGTTCCATATAATTTTCTGTGTTGAGCTCAGTTTGCTTATGAGTTGTGTTATCACTTCCTTCATTGCTATTGTTTTTTTTTTGTTGTTGTTGTTGTTATGTGCTGTGGAGTCAGACCTGACTCATAGTGACCCTCCTTGGGTTTCTGAGGCAGTATCACTATGGAAGTAGATTGCCCAGTCTTCCTTCCGAGGAGTGGCTAGTATTTGCTAAATATTTGTGCTTGTCCTCTTTTTTATTTTGATGTGAAGGTTTATCATTGTTCTTTGAGGTTATCCAGTGATTTATAATTTTCTTCCCAAGTTTAGAACAATCTGTTCTATCTTGCAATTGTCTTGACTTCCTTACCATTTAGAAATTCTGTGACTACACAATTTTTTTCCCTCTTTTTGGTTTCTAGTTGTCCTCATTTGCCAATTGATGTCTCTGGTTCCCTGTTTCCAACCTTGTAGGCTTATTTACTTTGGATACTTTCATAATTGGGTTGGTTTCTGGATTATGTCATCATGTTTGTTAATGGTCGGTTGTTGTTTTCTGTTGTTAGTTCTCTCTCCAAAGGACTCCCTTTAGCATTTCTTGTTAAGTTGGTCCGATTTTAACAAATTCCTTTAATTTCTGCTCATCTAGAAATGTCCCAATTTCACCATCATATTTGAGAGACAATTTTGTGAGGTATATAATTCTTGATTGGACATTTTTTTTCTTTCAGGGTTTTGTATATACCATCTCATTGCCTTCTTACCTGCATGGCTTCTGCTGAGAAATTAGAGCTTAGTTTTATTGGCTGCCCTTTGTAGGTAACTGTTCATTTTTTCCTGTGCCACTTTCAGGATTCTTTCTTTATCTTTGATTTTGGTGAGTTTGATGATGATATGTCTTGGTGATTTTCTTTTGGGGTCTATCCTGTTTGGGGTTTGTTGGACTTCCTGAATGGATATATTCTCATCTTTCATCATATCAGGGAAGTTCTCTTCCAACAAATATTGGACAATTTTCTCTGTGGTTTTCTTTGTCTCTTCCTGTTTCAGAATTCTGATTACATGTAGCATATTCCCTTAGCTGGTATCCCACATGAACCTTAGGCTTCCTTCATTTTGTTTTTATCATTTTTTTTGATTGATCCCTTTCCAAAGAAGTATTGAGGTATTTGTCTTCAGTCTCACCAATTCTGTTTGCCATTGATTCAATTCTGTTCCTTTGCCTGCTCAATGTGTTATCTATTTCTGAGAATTTAGTATTAATCTTCTGGACTTCTATCTGTAGATTTTGTATCATTTCTAGTTTTTCATTTATTTAGTCTTTTTGTTCTTATATTGTCTTTTGAAATTGTTCTAGGGTTGTCTCTGTGTTTTCTTCAATTTTGTCAGTGTTTCTTTGATCTGTCTTTCAATCTGTTGAAGGTGCCTAAATATTTTTCTTTTGAATTTCTTACCAGGAGTTCCAATGCTGCTTCTTCCTCAGGGATGTGTTCTGGGTCTGTATCCTGGTCCCTTGTTTCTACTGCTTTATCTTGCTTTGTTATGTGGACTGTGATGGTCTGTTGTCTCTAAGACATTTTCATGTTATTGTGTTTATATTTAATTAGTGATTGTATGTTGGAGTGATTCACCCAAGATTTTAATTTTATTTGTTTTGTTTGTATGTTATCTACATAAGCAGGATACTGTGCTCCTCTATTTGCTGGTTGGAAGCACTTAAGCACTCACCACTTGTCTCTTTTCCAGTTGTCAGCCTTCCATATGTCTGTGCTGTCTTTGGCAAGCAGAGCCCATTCTTAGGTCTCTGGAATCTGAACAAAAATGCTGTCACTTGAAATATCCAAAGTGACTGCTGCTTGTAAACATTCAAAATGGCTGTACCCAGCCACCGCTTGTAAACATTCAACATGGCTGTGCCTTCCAGGCAGCTGAAAGTCCATGGCTCAATTTGTCTCATTCTTTACTGTTTCACTTTTCAGTCATCAGCTACCCATGTAGTAGCATGCAGCCCTTGGTGAGCAGGACCAATTTTTAGGTTAATTCTCGAGATCTAACAGCACTTGGAAATATTCAGGTTATCCATGCCATCAGGACAGCTGACAGTCTGCACTACATTTGTCTCCTTACTCACTGTGTTCATTCAGGTTCTTCTACTAGTTGGTGTTTAATCCACTTCTATATCCTTCTTTTCAAAGCTCAGGGCTCCAGGATTATCTTCTGTATATGTGTCAATTGGTTTCTCTTTTCTTTGTTGAAGAAGATCTGTGTAGCTTATCTGCCTATTCTGTTATCTTACCAGAAGTCTCCTGAACATTATTATTGACTTTAGAAGAACAAAAAGAATTATGAAGGAATACTATGAACAATAGGAGTTCTTGGGTGGTGCAAATGGTGCAGTACTCAGCTACTAACCCAAAAGTTGGCCTTTTGAATTTATGTAGAGACATCTCAGAAGAAAAGCCTGGAGATCTAATTCCAAGTGATCATAGCCATTGAAAACCTTATGGAGCACAATTCTGCTCTGAAACCCATGGGGTCTCCATGAGTTGGAACTGATTTGATGACAACTGTTTTCAGCGGTGCAGTGATTAAAGCCATCAGCTGTTAACTGAAAGATTGGTAGTTTGAACCCACCACCTGCTCTGTGGGAGAAAGATGAGGCAGTCTGCTTCCACAAAGATTTACCATCTTGAAAACCCTGTTGGGCAGTTCTTCTCTGTCCTACAGGGTCCACTATGAGTTGGAATTGACTTGATGACAGTGTTTTTTTTTTTGTTTTGTTTTGTTTTGGTTTGATTTTACTATGAACAATGAACAACGATATGACAAAGAGTTAGATAACTTAGATGAAATGGAAAACATCTGCAAAAAACCAAACTCACTGCCATCCAATTGATTTGGAAAAACACCTGGAAGGACATAGACTACCAAAGTTGACTCAAGAAGAAGTAGAAAATCTAAATAGAACTATAATCAGTAAAGAGATCAAATAAATAATCAAATGTGACAATTCTCTTGCTGCTTTTGAGGTTTTCTCCTTGTATTTTTGGCTTTCAGCATTTTTAGTATTATGTATCTGTGTATCTCTTTGTGTTTTTTTCTACTTGGAGTTTATTGAGCTTCTTGAACGTGTAATTTAAGTTTGTGAC
>NW_006921618.1:5258635-5301991 GCF_000298275.1 Orycteropus afer afer | reverse complement strand
AAGTAAAATCTTACTGAAGATAATTCAAAAATGGTCACAGCAGTATATTGACAGAGAACTTCCAGAAATGCAACCTGGGTTCAGAAGAGGATGTGGAATGAGGGATATAGCTGATGTCAGATGGATATTGGCTCAAAGCAAAGAATACCGGAAAGATGTTTACTTATGTTTTATTGAATGTGCAAAACCATTCAATTTTGTGGATCATAACAAATTATGGATTACATTGAAAAGAATGGAAATTCTAGAACACTTAATTGTATGAATGAGGAACTTGTACATAGACCAGGAGGCTGTCATTTGAACAGAACAATGGGATACTGCATGGTTTAAAATTAGGAAGGGAGTATGTCAGGGTTGTATGCTTTCACCATACTTATTCAATCCATATGGTGAGCAAATTATCTGAGAAGCTGGACTAAATGAAGAAAAAATGTGGTATCAGAATTGGAGGAGGACTCTTTAACAACCTGTGATATGTTGATGACACAACTTTGCTCACTGAAAGTGAGGATGACTTGAAGCCCTTACTGATGAAGATTGAAGGCTACAGTCTGCAGTATGGATTACACCTCAATACAAAGAAAATAAAAATCCTCCCAACTGAACCAATAAGCAGCATCATGATAGATGAAGAAAAGATTGAAGTTGTCAAAAACTTCATATTACTTGGTTCTACAATCAATACCAATGTAAGCAGCAATCAAGATATCAGACCTACATATTGCATTGGGCAAATCAGCTACAAAAGACTTCTTTCAAGTACTGAAGAGCAAAGATATGTTTTTAGAAGGCTATTCTATCAAGTCAGCGGCTTCAAGATGACGGGGAACATTATAAAACCAGTGAATTTCATGAGCATCAGCCCATTGCTGCACTTCATTTGGTATGAAGTGAGTCCCTTGATCCAAGATGATGCTGTGTGGGATGCCATAACAGTGGATAAGGCAATTCTGTGAGTCTACAAATGATAGTTTTGGCAGAAACATTGCATGCAGGAAGGCAAATCCATATGCGCAGCAAGTGTCCATGCCAGTAAGAACAAAAGGACTTCCTGGAATTTAAATCTAGTTGTAGGAGCTCTGGTAGCGTAGTGTCTAAGGCATTTGACTGCTAACCAGAAGGCTGGCAGTTCAAACCCACCAGCCACTCCTTGGAAAGAAGGTTGGGCAATCTACTTCTGTAGTGATATCACCTTGGAAACCCAAGGAGGGGTCTTTATGAGTCAGGTTTGACTCAACAGCAGCGAGTTTATAGGTCTGAAAGGGACCAGTCCTTGGAGAAGGATACCATGCTTGATAAAGTAGAAGTTCTGTGAAAAAGGGGAAGACCCTCAATGAGACGGATTGGCACGGTGGCTATAATGGTGGGCTCAAGTATAGCAAAGATTGTGAGGATGGTAAAGGACCAGGCATTGTTTCATTTTGTTATACTTAGGGTTGCTATGAGTCAACTTGATGGGACCTGACAACAATAATAGGTCTAGAAGCAAAAATGGGTGGTGGGGGTGGGTCCTGGAGATATTCAGCAGTGTCTTGTAAGGCATCTGCCTCAGATAATGCCTCAGGTAATGACCCATTGCAAGTGTTATCTCAGACAGACTCTTCAGACACAGTTGGGTTAATGTCATTAAATGAGAATGGAAGGGATAATAGTTTTATTGGGGAGGGTGGATTAGCAGACAAAGATGGAGTAATCCCTACAGATGGGAGTAAAAGGGCTAGTTCTGTTGGCAAGAGTGACTCAATGGAATTTAGGACTCAATTTTCCCCAACTTCCTGATTATCTGTCCATATGTCCTCATCCTAAATTTCAGCATTCCATTGTTTTCCAATCAATGCCTTCAGTTAACTTCAGACACCATTTGAGATTGGGAATTCAGTTGTCATTGTAATTCAGCCACTCTTATGATAAGACTCTGGGTTTGGTTTTCTGCAATATCAGCTCTGTTACTACAAGAAATAAGGCTTTCTTTCAAAGCACAAGTGGCAGCTTTCAGGTCTTATATGTGGCACTTGAGCTGTGACTCTGAAGCCTTGAGCTCATCTTTTCTTTTACCACTTTATCTACCCAACCAGCTTCCTTATACTTCTCATTCTGATAAAATGGAAGAAAAGCATCAAATATTCAACTACCCAGAGTGTTGTCCCTTATAAATATTTGATCCAACCATGATGCTATTTTGTGTATTTCTACTGCCATGTCATGCCATGGATTATCAGTGCCACCTTTACTACTGGAGATAGAGTCATTAGTCAAGCCAGACTTGAGAATCAATTCAGAAAACTCATCCTAATGATTTTTTTGCTTTAGAATCACTCTCATTACCAAATGACTTAGTTGGTTTTCTATAGAGAAGCCAAAACTGGTGAAATATATATACATACATACATACACATATAATGAGAGAGAGAGAGAGAGAGAGAGAGAGAGAGATTGATTCATTTAAAATACATGGCTCATGGAGGCCAGCAAGTCCCAAATCTGTGGGTCATCATCAGGCTGGAGGCTTCTCCTAACTCATGTGGTTGCAAGGAGTGATGAACCCAAAATTGGTAGGTCAAATGGCGGGCTGCTGGCTTATGGGGCTGCAGGAACTAGCAAATCCCCAAATCTGCACGTCATGTGGCAGGCTGCTGGTTCATGTCCCAAGAACTGGAGGTCAGAGTATGATGAGTTGGATGCTAGACTGACAGAGAGTGAACTTTGCCAGAATCTCCCTATCCATATATATATTGGATGCAGGCCATATCCCCAAGGAAATTCACCTTTCAACTGATTGGCTACTCATATCAGATCACAAAATGGAGGATGATAATATCTGCCAAACCACTGAGAATAATGGCATGGCCAAGTTACACATAACCTTAACATCAACTAACACTTTAATGAATTTTACCTCCAGGAGCCCCACCAGATTCTCACTATGAAGACTGGAGGAAAAGCCATTCCTATTTCTGGAAGGGGGGAAGGGAAAGTAACTAATCTGAAATGTACTTGGAGCCCTCTGTTCTTCTTAATAAGGCCACCCTCAAGGAAAAGCATTTTACTGGAACCTAACTGAATTGAGTTTTATCAAACCTAACAACCTGAGAGAAGAGAAATACCCAACTCCAGATCCTGCTAGCCTTCTTGTCTCACTTAAGTGGGAGGGGAAAGCTGAGAAACTTGCAGAGATCACAATTCAGGGACACAGGTTCACACAAGGAGAAATAGAGAATCAGAATAAGTCTGTATTTATTAAAAAATCAAGTCAATAATTAATAAACTTTCAAAACAGAAAGTGTTGAGCCAAGATGTTTTCACTAGTGAGTTCTACCAATTATTTAAGGAAGAAGTGATACCAATCCTCTAAATCTGTTCCAGAAAAGAGAACCAGAAGGAACACTTCCTAACTTATTCAAAAGCTGGGCAATTAATAAGGAAAACTGACGAACTGATGCATTTAAGTTATGGTATTAGTGAAGAATATTGAATATATCATGAATTGCCAGAAAAATGAACAATTCTGTCTTGGAAGAAGTACAACCAGAATGTTCCTTAGATGTAAGAATGGTGATGGCCATGTTGTCAGGAGGGACCAGTTCCTGGAGAGGGATATCATGCTTGGTAAAGTAGAGGATCAGCAAAAAAGAGGAAGACCCTCAATGAGATGGCCTGACACACTGGTTGCAACAATGGGCTCAAACAGGCAATGATTGTGAAGATGGTGCAGGACTGGGCAGTGTTCCATTCTGCTGTACATAGGGTCACTATGAGTTGGAACTGACTTGACAGCACCTAACAACAACAACATACCTAGAACTCAGTATGACATCTAAACAGAGTAGATGCTTAGGAAACATTAGTTGAATGTTATTGGCTCAATAGCAGTCTGGCCCTCTATTCCTCACTCTCTCTTTCCTTCTTTCTCTGTATTGATTTAATGAGCCTTCAATATTGTTAAGATATTAGTTCTTCCCAACTTGTTCTGTAGATTCAAGGCAATCCCATTGAGAATATTAGGAAGTTACTTTGTAGCAATCAACAAATTAATTCTAAAATTTACATGGAAAAGCAGAAGACCCAGGATACCTAATACAATACTGAAGGAAAGGAGAACAAGTTGAACTGACATTACCCAACTTCAAGACTTACTGCAGAGCAACAGTAATCAAGGCAGTGTGGTGTTCCTGAAAGAATAGAAAACTAGACCAATGAAACAGAATAGAGAGCCCAGAAATAGACACATAAATATAGTCAACTGCTCTTTGATTAAGGAGAAATGGCATTCCAATGGAGAAAGGATAGTCTTTTCACCAGCTTGTGGTGGGATAACTGGACATCCACACAGGAAAAAATAAATCTAGACACTGACTTTTTACAAAAATTAACTCAAAGTTGATCATGGTTTTTAGGGTAAAATGAAAAACCATGAGACATCCAGAAGATAACATAGGAGAACATTTAGGTGATCTTGGGTTTGGAAATGAGTTTTTAGTCTAACACCAAGATCACGATCCATGACAGAAAAGGTTGATAAGTTGCACCTTATCAAAATGAAAAACTTCTGTTCTTCAAAAGACACCGTTAAGAGAATGAAAAGACTAGTCATAGACTGGGAGAAATATTTTCAAAACATATAACTGATAAAAGACTTGTGTCCAATATATACAAAGAATTTTAAAAAGTCAACAACAATAAACCAAACAACCCAATTATAAAGTGGGCAAAAGATCTGAATGGACACCTCACCCAAGAAAATATATAAATGGCAAAGGAGCAAATGAAAAGAGGCTTAACATGATATGTCATTAGGGAATTGCAAATTAAAACAATAATGGGATACTGTTGTTGTTGTTGTTGTTATGTGCCGTCGAGTCAAACCCGACTCATAGCGACCCCTCCTTGGGCTTCCAAGGCAGTATCACTACGGAAGTAGGATTGCCCAACCTTTCTTCCGAGGAGTGGCTGGTGGGTTTGAACCACCAGCCGTCTACTACACACCTATTAGGAGTTCTGGTGGCATAGTGCCTAAGGTATTTGACTGCTAACCAGAAAACTGGTGGTTCAAACCCACCAGCCTCTCCTCGGGAGGAAAATTGAGCAATCTACCTCCATAGAGATACCACCTCAGAAACCCAAGGAGGGGTGGCTATGAGTCAGATCCACTTGATGGCAGTGAGTTTTTACGGCTAAAATCCAAAACACTGACAATGTTAAATGCTGATAAGGATGTGGAGCAACAGGAATTCTCATTCATTGCTTGTGGGAATGCAAAATGCTATAGTCACTTTGGAAGACATCTTTGCTCTTCAGCACTTGAAAGAGGTCTTTTGCAGCAGATTTTCCCAGTGCAATATGTTGTCTGATGTCTTGACTGCTGCGTCCATTGGTGTTGATTGTAGAACCAAGTAATATGAAATCTTTAACAACTTTAATCTTTTCTCCATTTATTGTGATGCTGCTTATTGGTCCAGTTGTGAGGATTTTCATTTTCTTTATGTTGAGGTATAATCCATACTGCAGACTGTAGTTTTAAATCTTCATCAGTAAGTGCTTCAAGTCATCCTCACTTTCAGCAGGCAAAGTTGTGTCATCTGTCATAAAGTCTTACCATATGATCCAGCAATTTTGCTCCTAGGTATTTACCCAAATTAGTTGAAAAATTATGTCTACACAAAAGCCTGTTTATACAGCTCTATTCATTATTGTAGGAGCTCTGGTAGCATAGTGGCTAAGACACTTGCCTGCTAACCAGAAGGCTGGCGGTTCAAACCCACCAGCCACTCCTTGGAAGGAAGGTTGGGCAATCCTACTTCCGTAGTGATACTGCCTCGGAAACCCAAGGAGGGGTCGCTATGAGTCGGGGCCGACTCAACGGCACATAACAACAACAACAACAACATTCATTATTGTAAAAAATGGGAACCAATCAAGTTCATGCAGTGGAATATATCAATGAGTGATAAGAAGAAATGACATATCAACCCACAAGAAGATATGTTATTGTTGTTAGGTGCCATCGAGTCATCTCCAACTCATAGTGACCCCTATGCAGAGCAGAACAAAACACCACCCAGTCCTGCGCTAGCTCCATGATTCTTGCTATACTTGAGCCCATTGCCGCTGCCATCATGTCAATCCATCTCATTGAGGGCCTTCCCCTCCTTTGTCGACTCTTCACCTTACCAAGCATGACATCCTTCTCCAGGGAATGGTTCCTTCTGACATCATGACCAATTCATGTGAGACAAATTCTGGCCATTTTCGCCTCCAAGGAGCATTCCGGCTGCACTCCCTCCAGGACACACCTATTAGATATAGAGAAGATATAGAGAAATCTTAAATGCATATTACTAAGTGAAAAAAAGGGGGGATTGGTGGTTTAGTTGTAGAGTTCTTGCCTTCCATGTGGGAAACCCAAGTTCAATTCCTGGCCGAGGTGCCTCATATGCAGTCACCATCATATGTCCAAGGGTCTTGCATATTGCTATGATGCTAAGTAGGTTTTAGCATAGCTTTGAGACTAAGACATACTAGAAAGAAAGGCTTGGCAATTTGCTTTTGGAAATAAGCCAGTGAAAGCCCTATAGATCACAACAGTCTGATCTGCAACTGATCTTGGGGATGGTGCAGGGCCGGGTCACCCACAAGTCAAGGGCCACCTGCAGGGCAGCCAACAATGACAAGTGAAAGAAGCCAGTCTGTAGAGGCTACATAGTGTGTGATCCTAACTATATGACATTCTGGAAAAGGCAAAACCATAGACACAATAAAAACCAATGTTTGCCAGGGGCTCAGGGATGGGTGTGGTTGCTAAAAAGGATGAATAAGTAGGACACAGGGTATTTTTAAGGCAGTGAAGCCATTCTGTATGATACTATAATGGTGGATACATGGTATTTTGCATATGCCAAAACCTATAGAACTGTAAACACGAAGAGTGAACCCTAATGTAGACTATGAACTTTAGCTAATAATAATGTACCAATATATTGGTTCATCAGTTATAATGAATGTACCATGTTGTTGTTGTTGTTGTTATGTGCCGTTGAATCATAGCGACCCCTCCTTGGGTTTCTGAGGCAATATCACTACGGAAGTAGATTGCCCAACCTTCCTTCCGAGGAGTGGCTGGTGGGTTTGAACTTCCAGCCTTCTGGCTAGCGGTCAAGTGCCTTAGGCATTATGCTACCAGAGCTCCTTGAATGTCTCATACCAATAGAAAATGTTAATAATAGGGGAGTCTGTGGCCAGGGGGAAAGGGAATATTTGGGAACTCTCTGTACTTTTTGCTCAATTTTTCCATAAATCTAAAACTGCTGTAAAAATAAAGTCTCTTAATTAAAAAATTCCCAAACTAAGAAACCAACACTGGTGCATAGTATTCAGCAAATTCCAGACTTTATTTGGATTTCACCATTTTTTCCACCAATGCCCTTTTTCTGTTTCAGGATCCAATCCAGGATCCCACATAATGTTCAGTTTTTATGTCGCCTCAGTATCCTCTAGTCTGTGACAGTTTCTCAGTCTTTCCTTGGTTTTCCTGACCTTGAGAATCTTAAAAGTATCGACCAGGTATTTTGTGGAATGTCCCTTAATTTGAGCTTGTCTGATTATTTTCTCATGACTAGACAGAGGTTGTGGATTTTTAGAAAGCAGACCACAGAGGGGAAGTATCTTTCTTGTCACATGATGTTAGTGGTATGTGATATCTCCATGACCTCCTTGGTGATGTTAACCTTCATCACTTAGCTAAGGTGGTATCTTCTGGGTTTGTCCACTGTAAAGTTAAAGAACTAACATTTAAGTGCTTCTTGTTGTTGTTATTTGTCATTGAGTCAGACCCGACTCATAGCAACCTCTCCTTGGGTTTCTGAGGCAGTATCACTACGGAAGTAGATGCCCCATCTTCCTTCTGAGGAGTGGCTGGTGGGTTTGAACTGCCAGCCTTCTGGTTAGCAGTCAAGTGCCTTAGGCACTGTGCTACCAGAGCTCCTATTTAAGTGCTTAATAGATGCCAAACACCGTTATATGTGCTAGGTCATTTAATTTGCACAACCACCCTAGGAGGGAGATGTTCTGACAATGTTTGTTTTACAGAGGAAATGGAGGCATGGACTGTTCAAGTAACTTGTCCAAAGTTATATAGAGAGTGAGGTTTGATCCCTAACAACCTGGCTCCAGAGCCCTTGTTTTTAACCACTGCACTGTATGTCTGCCCTGGTCTAAACCACCCTTGTTTGTCATCTGGACTCCTGCAATGGCCTTTTCCTTTTCTTCCGCTCTGACCTCATCTCCTATCCATCTCCCCTTGGTCTCTCTTCTCCAGCAACACTAGCCTCCTTCTGCTCCAGGAGCATGCCAGGGATGCTTCTACTCCAGGGCCTTTGTACTTGTTATTTATTCCCTTTGTTTGGAATTCTCTGAGTCTTCTAAGAGGTTTGCTTCCTCCCCTCCTCAGGCCTTTGCTGAAATATCATCTCAATAAGGTCTTTCCTGACCATCTTATTTAAAATTTCCACCCCCACTTCCTGATACCCTCTATCTCCCCAATGCACTTTTCCCACAGCACTTACCACCATCAGATGTTCTTTTCATTTTTCTTATTTATTGATCAATCAGTCATCTATCTCCCTCAACTAGAATGTAAACCCCACGAGGACAGAGATTTTGAGCTGTCATGCTCATGGCTGTGCCTCCAGAGTCTAGAATAGTCCTGCACAGAGTCAGTGCTCCGTAAACATATGTACATGGACACCTTAAGCTTGCTGTATTCAGGGCCCTTCAATCATCACATTCCTGATGAGAAGGACCAAAGACAAAGCCTGTGGCACATCACTGAGGACTTCTTGCAGGCTGACATTGATTCATTGACCTGAACTCCTTGAATTGGGTCATTTGACAGATTAGAACCCCTTAACCAACCAGTCCCGTGGCCTGGACATGTAAGCTCCTAGAGGAAAGAGGATGGGTCTGTTTCATTCACTCTTATGGAGAAAGATATTTAGTACATTGCTTTGCACACACTATGCACTCAATCAATGTCTGTTGAAAAAAAAATTGGAAAGAGCTAGCAATCACATTAAAAAAAAAAAAAACGCACTGCTGTCAAGTCAGATCTGACTCAAAGCAACCTCTCCTTGGGTTTCCGAGGCTGTATCACTATGGAAATAGATTGCCCAACCTTCATTCCGAGGAGTGGCTGGTAGGTTTGAACCTTCTGGTTAGCAGTCAAATACCTTAGGCACTATGCCACCAGAGCTCCTACTATGCCACCAGAGCTCTGTGGGTCCCTCTAAAGTAATCTATGTTTGTTGTTGTTGTTATATGCTGTCGAGTCGGCCCTGACTCATACCGACCCCTCCTTGGGTTTCTGAGGTGGTATCACTACGGAAGTAGATTGCCCAAACTTCCTTCCGAGGAGTGGCTGGTGGGTTTGAACCACCAGCCTTCTGGTTAACAGTCAAGTGCCTTAGGCACTACATCCCATTTCTTTGTAAGGCGTGTTAAGCCCCATGGATCCTTTCTTAAGGGTGGCACAAGCAGGAGGGGATAACTGTTGTCCTGGGAACATCCATTTTCAAAAATTGATCACACACACACACACACACACACACTGATCATGATGGGGATTGGAAGGGAGCAGACAGCATCTATTTGTACCCCAATAACCTAGAGGCCTGACTGATCTGAAAGGAATGAGAGAGAAGTCAGGTGATTCTCTGCAGTGAAAATATTATGCAATTTAATGTATTATACACAAATTGTTTGTTTGGATCAGAGGCTCTGGGGAAACCAGAGTGAGTTTGGCGGCGTGGGTGGAAAGTGGAAAACAGAGATCCACTCCTCCTCTCTGTGGAAAACTGGAGCCCCAGGAGGCTTTTAAAAAAACTATATTTGTTTGGTACCTACCATGTGCTAGGAGGTTTACACCCAAAGATCTCATTTCGTCCTCACAATGGTAATTTCCTCTTACAGTAGAGGAAACTGAGGTACACAGAGGTTAAGTGGAGGAGCTGGGATTTGAACCCAGTCTCTCTGGGTTTTATTGTCTTCTTTTTCTAGTATGAGTCTGAGCTGCTCTCTCTGTGGGTTGGCTATCATATGGGAAAGAAGCAATCAAGTCCAGATAATGCCCTGAGACAGCAAGATGGACCAAATGACCCCTTATGCCTTCAAGGTCCTTCCAGGTCCCTAATTCCTGGGCCCAGTGGCTCAAGGTGACCACCCAAGAGACCCCATGTCATCATGTGAGCTGCAACCCCTGACCTGAGTGGCTGCACCACAGACAGAGGCTGAGGATGTGGGAGGAGGGGCCGGGGAGAAACTAAGTAGAACATATTCTTGATTTGTTCACATCAGCCTTGACCCTGGAAATGAAATACCTTTTAATTTCATTGTCTGCTTTTCTTTTTCCTCTGTGATGTTGTCTGGTGCCAGGAGGCCCTTGGCCACAGGATGCGTGTTTTCCAAATCCAATAAAGCCTTTTATTTGTCTGGCTCCTTGCTCCCTGGAGCCCAGTGGGCCTGGGAGACATTACCTAATTCACCCTTCTCACCTGTGTGCAGGATGGGGCTGGGCTGGGGCCAAGAGCAGGGCCAGCTGATGGCTTGGTAAAGCAGAGGCCAGGGAGGCCAGCACTGGGTGTCCAGCTTGGGAGGGAGACAGATGGTGCCTAAGGCAGTGTTCCCAGGCCTGGGTTGGTCCTGGCTCTACCACCGACTCTCAGTGGGACCTTGGGCAATCCCTGGATGTATCAGATCTTAATTTTCCTTCTTTGGAGTACCGGGATTAGACTAGGCCAAGGGGTTTTATACTTCTTGAGCAGCAAAACCCAATTTCTCAAGGTGCAGTTGTCTAGAGATGCTTCACCTTGGACCCCTCTGGGCTTGACTGCTATTCCCCCGACCTCTTTGTGTTATTAAAGACAATGCCTTAGCTTTCTAGTGCTGCTAAAATAGAAATACTACAGGTAGGTGTCTTTAAAGCAGACAATTATCTTCTCATAGTTTAGGCGGCTAGAAGTCCAAGTTCAGGGCACAGTTCTAGGGAAGGCTCTCTGTCAGTTCTGGAAAAGAGCCTTGTCTCAGAGTCTGTATCTCTGGCTTCCTCAGTTCCTTGGTGATCACCACATGGCATCTATCAGCACCCCCATTTGTACTTTTTTCCCTGCATTGAATTTGCTCTTTTTCTCTCACAGAGTGATTAGGTTTAGGACACACCCTGCACTGATATGGCCTCATTAACATAATATAGAGAACCCCTTTTCCAAATAGAATTATATTCATAGTTATGGGGATTAGGACTCAAATTCATATTTTTTTAAAAAAAAAACCTCACTGCTATCGAGTCGGTTCTGACTCATAGTGACTCCTCCTTGGGTTTCCAAGGCAGTGTCTCTACGGAAGTAGATTGCCCCTTCTTCCTTCTGAGGAGTGGCTGGTGGGTTTGAACCACCAGCCTTCTGGTTAGCAGTCAAATGCCTTAGGCATTCATATTTTTCGGGCGCGGGAGGTACAATTCAATCCACAACATATGGCCAGCTCGCTTATACCTGAGGACCTTTGTACTGGCTTTCCCTTTTCCATGAATGTCCTTCCCCCAGAATAATCTACACATGGCTGACCCTTTTCTTGCCATTCAGGAACCAGTTCAGTTGTTACCACCTCAGAAAGATTCCCTGACCAGCCTGTCCAATGACGTCCTCCTGCACCCCAGAAGCACCCTGTGTCCTATCCCCATTTTACCACATCCTCAGCTTTGATCATTCCTTGATATTTTCTTTTGTCTTTACCAAACCAAACTCACTGCCATCGAATCAATTCTGAAGCATAGCAACCCCTCCTTGGGTTTCCAAGGCAATATCTCACTGGAAGTAGATCACCCAGTCTTCCTTCTGAGGAGTGGCTGGTGGGTTCAAACCACCAACCTTCTGGTTAGCAGTCAAATGCCTTAGGCACTACACCACCACAGCTCCTTTTGTTTTTATGTGTTAATATAATTATTGTCTATTTCCTCCAGTAGCTTGCAAGTTCCATGAGGGTAGAGATTTTCCTTGTTCATTGTTGTATTCCCAGCAAAGAACACAGTGAAGGCATCCAGTCACATCTGATGAATGGATGAATGAAGAAATGAATAATATCTAAAGTAGATCAAGGTAAGGCTGTGAGGGATTGAAGGAGGGGGCGAGGATTGGGTGTCCCACTGGCTTAGAGCTTCCTCCCAGGCTTAGAGCTTCTGCCCCAATCTGGGTGTCACAAAACTCAATTTGAAAACCACTTGGACTTGATCTTTAAGTCTCCTTCCAGCTCTGACAACCCACCAAAAACCAAACCACACTCATTGCCCTCGAGTCAGATCCAACTCATAGCGACCCCTCCTTTGGTTTCCGAGGTGATATCACTACGGAAGTAGATTGCCCAATCTTCCGTTGAGGAGTAGCTGGTGGGTTTGAACCATGGCCTTCTGGTTAGCAGTCAAATGCCTTGGGCACTACACCCCACAGCTCACTCCAAAAACAGTGCTACAACCAAGATGTATTATAGCTTCAAGAAGGGCTAGGTCATTCAACATTTCGGTGGTCTCCAAGGTTATACTTGGTCTCCAACCCTTATACTTGGTTGTTGTTGTTTGCCATTGAGTCAAACCCGGTTAGAGGCTTAAAAGTGGGACACAGAGCCTTTGAAGAGGAAGAGAAGAAGAAAAGCAAAAGCCTGGGGTCAGGAATGTAGGACCTTTTGAACCAACCAGGCTGGCAGGAGTTGGGGAGATTTAATGAGAAATTAAACATTTAATGGGAAATGTTGGACAGGCCAGACATCAGAGGTCCTTGAGTGCTCAGGTGAGCAATTGTACCTAATCTGAGACATAGGAGTGGGTGCTGAGGCTTTTTAGGGGACAGTAAAGTCATCAGGGCCTTGCATTTGAGGACAAAGTGGAAGGGGCAGGAATGGAGGCAGAAGGCCAGGAAGGGGGCTGAGAAATGAGAGGCCTGGACCAAGGCAGTAGGGATGGAGTGGAGAGATGGATTCAGTGAGAAAAGGAACTAGGAATGGAGCAGATTGAGGAGAACTGAGTGTGGTGAGAAGGAAGAGGGAACAGTCAGAGATAGTACTGAGGTTTCCTACCTGACTTATGGGGATAAGGCTCTTGTCCAAGAGTTGTTCTGAATGAATGTGTGGGGCAGGGATAGTAGGGGAGGGCAAGGCTTGAAGGCCGGAAGCTGTCTACCCCCAGGCTGAGGGCAAAGCTTTACAGCTCAGCTGCTCCCCACTTGAGGCTGCCTGGGCCAAGAGGAGCCTTTGGGACACCCTTCCATTTGGCTCCCTTTCTGCAGGCTCCAGGATGAGTGTGCTAATAGTCACACAGGGGCCCTGGCAGAGACTGGAGATGACTCAGTGACAACTCATTTGCACTGCCGAGACAAGCCAGGCACACTGTGCAATGCACTGGGAGTGCCGGGGGCAGGGGAGCCACTTCTGACTATGGGCGGCATGTCTGTGTAATTTGCATTTCCTAAAGCATGAGGACATAGTCCTCATCCTCCCAGCCCCACAGGGCTCCATCCCTGACCCTCTCCTTGGACACAAGCATTGAGAACTCTAGAATCCTCACAGTTCCCAAGGATAAACAATTCCTAGGAAGAATCAATTCAAGAACATAGGAATTTATAGTCGTATTCTAGAAGTCAAGGAGCAGTCTTTAGGATTTGGGGGTGCATGCCTGGATAATGTGCTGACGCTACCAGAAATGAGGCTATTCTTTGGCTAACCAGTAGCCAGTTGCTGTCAAGTCAATTCCAACTCATGGCAATCCTGCGTATATGAGTAGCGCTGTGCTCCAGAGGGTTTGCAATGGCTGTTTTTTGGAAGCAAATCTCCTGGCCTTTCATCTGAGGCAGCTCTGGGTAGACTGGAAGCTCCAACTTTTTGGTTAAAGGTGAGTGTGTTAACCGTTTACACTACCCAGGGACCCCATTCTTTGGATGTCTAAAGTGTGTTCTGGACTTTGGAGAAAGGATTCTGGTACTGGAGGACAGATTTCAGTACTTCAGGTTTCTTTCAGAACCCTGGGCTCTGTTTCAGAATTCTCAGAGATCTTTGAGAGGCCTAGAGTGTATCCTGGAATTCTGGGGCATATTTCAGAACTCTAGGAGCCTGCTCAAGTCCTGGGCTGACTCCCCATGATTCACCTCCTTGGACTTGTCTTATCAGCTTTGATCTGCCAGTGCATATGCTTACAGGGAGGCAGTTGCTATAGCAATAATATCCATGAGGCGTATGAACTTCGGGAATTTACTCTACGCCTGTGACATTCTAACTGGTGGAGAATCGCAGTTAGCTTCTGAGAGCCTGTGGAGCAGAGATTCCGGCCAAATCCGCTTTTGTGCCTCCCTTCCCCTCAACATGAAGAAACCTCCCTTTAGGCTCATCAAAGGAGCCCTGGTGGTGCAGTGGTTAAGTGCTCAGCTGCTCAGAAGTTTGGCAGTTCAAACCCACCAGCTGCTCCATGGGAGAAAAACATGGCAGTCTACTTCCATTAAGATTACAGCCTCGGAAGACCTATGAGGCAGTTTTATGCTGTCCTGTAGGGTCGTTATGAGTCAGAATGGACTCACTGATAATGGATTTTTTCAAGCTCAGTGATCTGGTTGCCCAGCTCTCCCTTGGGCAGATAAATATTCAAAAGCAGCCAAAAAGCATATTCAAATCTTACAGACTTCTGCCTGCCTCACTTCATTTAAATGCAACTGCATCTTCTGTTTTGCCCCAATTGTTTGCCAGGAAAGTGAAGGATAATTCCATGAGCTGAGAATAAATGCTTTTCCCAAGTTGCTTTAGCATCCCGAGTGGGGGAAGGCAGAGGTGGGAGCTGGGCTCCTCGTTCTTATGGATTGGGCCCCTCGCACTGAGCTCACGGGACCCTGCATTGCTTGAGTGCATTTGCTGAAACGTGGTCCAGAGAGAGCATGTGAAGGCAGGTAAGCCATGTCTTCTGACTCCCAGGCCTAGGCTTTCCTCCCCAGTGGCTGTTATCTTGACCTACAGGGGCTCGCATCCTGCTGCCAGCTTCCCTCTTGCTGCTTATTAGACAGATTTTCTTGCTTGAGCCCCTGCTTCTGTCCACAAAACCAGAAGGACCCTGTGCAGGGGAAACTGAGGCCCAGAGGTATCTCACCGATGGTTGGTTAATAGTGCAGCAGAGATTTGAACTTCAGGAACCCAGTTCTCAGTCCAGAGCCATTGCTATCACACCAACTCACACTATACACTCATTTATTCATTCATCCATTTCAGAAAGATATTAGGTACCTGGTGAATGCTGTGCACCTCCTTGGGCCTGAACATGACAGGAAGCTCATAGTCATCTCACCTGGATCACCTGATTATGATCAGGGCCATCTGGGCCATGCACCTCATTCATTTCCCCTTCTGCCCAATAGAACACTCTCCCATCGAGACCAACTTGTCCCCCAATCCCAATGCCAAGCTCCTTCTAGTCTCTGCCTTTTTGCTCATGAAGTCCTCTTTGCCTGGAATGTTTCACCCTCCACAATTTTTCCAAACCCTACTAATCTTTTAAGGCTCACAAAATAGTTCCCATCCTCTGTAAAGCATACAACTTTACTATTAATTTCCACTTTATGGATGTGGAATTGAGGCACAGGGAGATTACAGAACTTGCCCAGGGTCCAGTTAGAAAGTAGGGGAACTGGGAAGTAAGGGAGCTGGAATTTGAACCCAGGCAGTTGGCTCCAGAATCCACACTTGTACCACTACACTAACTCAGTAATAAAATCTCTTCTTACAGATACTGTCAGGATTAAGCCAGTCCCTACACTGGGCCTTTTGTTCTCACGGGAGTGTAAGAACATGGCAATTTTGCCCACAGGTATGAAGATCCGTGACAGGTATGTGCACACCTGCCTCAAGTTGTCCCTTTGGGAGCATAGCAGCTTTTTCAGAAGACTATGCCCTGTGGCTTCTGCCCCCACCTCTCCAGCACTGATCACCCCCTGTTGCATCTTCTTTTCTCAAATCCTGTGTCTCAAGGCCCAGCTGAGTTCCACCAGGCAGGGAGTGGAGAACCAGGTTACTTACCCCAACACTGAGTCTCCCACTCCACCTTCCCCCTCCTTATCCTCATCTCCTCCTATTGAGATCAATTTGAGGGCAGACACCTTCCCCAGGAAGCCCTCCTGGACCAGCCCAATGAAGTTAGGGGTCCCTTCCCTGAGTGTCTACAGTGTGGCTTAGGATCTCCCTGGGTTCAACTCCTAGCTCTGCTGCTTCCCATTTGAGGGACTTTGGACATGCCACTGTGAGCCTCAGTTTCCTCATCTATAAAATGGAGATAATACTGATACCTACTCCAACAGTAAATGTCAGGATGATATGAGTTAATACATGGAAAGGGCTTAGACTTGCACTTTGCTGCTGGGGTCATTATTATTACTGCTCTAGCCCTTCCCGGCTTGTTTTTTTTGGTTTTTTTTTCGGCTTCCCTTTTGGGGCGTTGGGTTTTTTGGGGGCGGGGCTGTTGCTTTTTTTTTTCTTTTTTGTTGGCGTCCCTGGCTCATTGTTGGCTCAATGTTGATTGAATGTCTGAATGAGAGAGCCCGGTTCATTTCCCAGAGGACCTGGCTCTTGCCCTGAGTGGGATAAACCCTACCTCTCTGTCTTAGGGGATAGAGTGAGGCTGCCCGCCCTATGCAAGGGATGCAAAGTAGGGCAGGCCTCCCCAGGGGGGTTGCCGTGGCAACAGGGAAAGTTCTGATCAGCTACAGACACACAGGGTTGGCTGGGAATCATCCTTGGTGTTGCCTGCCTAGATTGATGAGATGGCTTATTGAAACAGATGTTTTGAGCCTCAGTGATTCATCTGTAAAATGGAGGCTAATCTCCCAACTTGTATTTAGGGTCAGATTTAAAGGGGCCATAGGTGGGGAAGGCTGTTGAGAGCTACAGAGGGCTCTGCTTATCTGGTTGTTTAATGACTGGCTTCCTTACCAGCATGGAAACATCATGAGAGCAAGGACAATGTTTTTTTCACTGCTGTACCCTCAGCACCTAACACAGTGCCTGACTTATAGTATGTGTCCAGTAAGCATTTGTTAAATGAAGAATTAGTCAAAGAAGGTTGGAGACATCCTGAGGTCCTACCTGGATCCAATGTCTAGTATTCTAACAGGCTGTTAGAGCACCCTCAACACCTTCTCTGACCTACCTCAGATTCTCACAGGCCCCTGAGGTCCATCTCCCCCACTAGTTCTGAACTCTGGGAGGGCAGGTGGGACCAGGTTCCATATGGTCTTGGGAAAATTGTACCAGGTAGAATTCTCATATTTGGCTGATCACAGAAGCTTGAGGTGGGGGCTGTGAGGTGGTGGGGATGGATATAAAACTACAGGTGCTAAGATCCCATTATACCTACTGCACCCACTGCCACTGAATCAATTCTGACTCACAGTGACCCTACAGGACAGAGTAGAACTGCCCCATAGGTTTCCAAGGCTATAAATCTTTACAGAAATAGATCACTTTATCTTCTTCCTACAGAACAGCTGGTGGGCTCAAACTGCTGACCTCTTGTTTAGTAGCCTCATGCTTTAACCACTGTGCCACCAGAGCTCCTTCAGGCCCTTCTCCAGTCCTACTAAATCAGACTCTCTGGAGGTGTCACCTGGCATTTGTGGTTTTAACCCTTTCAAGATCAAATTATTTTCTGCTTTGAATTTTTTGTTGAAACCATGTGTTTTCAGTAGTGGAAGGCCTCTTGAATAAAATGAAAAAAAAAACTTTGAGGTGATATGAATTTTGACAAAATTAGTGGGACACATATGCCCCAAGGGATATCTGGTACTGAGCTTGGTGGGATTGGGCCCATTTCTTCAGATTCACACAATTTTACAGGCCCTCACCAGATTGCAACACACACTAAAAGTGGGATAGCAGTTTCCCATTACACCTCAGAGGTGGAAAATGTAGGTGGTAATTATATGTGCCACAATTCACAAAAGGGTCTTAACTAGCTCTCTGGGGACTCAGTGATCTGTTAGATTTGGGAACTTGTGCTCAGGCCACACCACAACCTCTTGGAGTTAGAGGGGCCCTAAGGGGTCTCTCTGGCTAACCCAGAGTCTGGCACTTGTTATGCACTTGGGAAGACTGAGATCCAGTCGTGACACTGGCACTACTTCGCCTGAAGACTTGGACGAACTATTTGGCCAGTGTGACTTTGGCTTTCTCATCAAGAATCCTAATGTCCACCTGGCCTGGCTTCTGAGGGCTCTCCCCTGTTTTTCCTGGTCAAGTCACAGAATGGCAGGCAAAGAGCAAGGATGTTGTACTGGACAGTCCCAAGCTTGCAGCCTGGCCTTCCTTGCTTCTTGGGCCAGTGCCTTAACCTTCTTGAGCATCAGTCTCTTCCTCTGCAAAATGAGCACAGCAAAACTCATTTCATGGGCAAGTGGGTTAGTAAGGTGGTTAAGGATTTGGCTTTGTAGGGCCAGGAAGACCTGGGCTGAATCCCAACCCACAGCTGTGTACCCCAAGTGATTCACCTCTCTGAACCTTAGCTTCCTCATCTGTAAAATGGGAGCAAAAATTCCCAACTTCATGGAGGCAATAGTGAAGATTAAGGGTGAGGGTGCCCAAGAAGCACATAATAGGGGCTCAGCTAAGGCTCTTTTGAAGGAAGGCAGGAAGGACAGTGACTCATGTATCCAGGGTGGTCCACTCTAGTGCTAGAGAGAAGACCAGAAGCTTCTCTTCTGTGTCCAAAGGACAGCCAGGAGCAGGGGCAATGGAGGGGAGAGGTGTTTGAACAGCTACAGGAGCTGAGAGGCCCCTGGTGCCTGTCCATTAGCTGCTTCCTGCTGAGTCGGAGTGAGTTGGAGGCCAGGAAGTGATGAGCCGTCGCAGCTGTGTGGTACTTTCTCCACTGAAAAACAGTTTCCAACTCGTTATCTTAATGTGTCCTCACAATAACCCTGGTAATTGTTAGCCCAGGGATCAGGCGTCCTGCTTTAGATGAGGAGATGAGTCCAGGGAGGTCAACTGGCTCAGCCAAGGTCACATAAGCACAGCAGTGGCCAGAGGGAGGGGAGGTAGAGGGTGATTGTGTTTCTAAGGGTGGTGGCAAGTTGTAGGGGCATCCCTCTCTACTTCTGTCTGTCTAGCCTAACTCTGGCTTGCTGCAATCTATTTGTCCTGATTGTTTTGTAGGGGGTGATAAAGAGCTTGGATTCTGGAGCCAGATACCTGTGTTCACATCCCAGCAGTGCCACCCTCCAGATACATGCCTTGAGGAAGTCACTTCACCTCTCTAAGGTGGGGTGTTTTCATCTGTCAAATGGGACTAGAATAGTACCTATTTCATAGGGTTGTTTTGGGTTGTAAGTTGTGAAGATGGTACATGACCAAGCAGTGTTTCATTCTGTTGTACACAGTGTTGCTATGAGTTGAAACTGACTGGATAACACCTAACAACAATGTTGTTGTTATGTGCCGTCGAGTCAATAATAGCCAGTCAATATTTATAAAGCCTGTGTTGGGCACCTGGTGGGTGCCATATAATTTTTGCTAACTTATGAGTGGCTTTGCTACTTCCAGATAATGTGTGCCCCTAAAAGTCATATCACCTTTCGGGCCTCAGTTTTTTCATCTGTTGAATGGGACAGCATGTCCACTGAGCACTTATTTTTGCCAGGCACTGTGCTAGGCATCTGCCAGTCAGGATTGCATTTAATACTCACACCAATCAATGAAGTCAGTCTTTCAGACCCATTCTCTAGATATGGAAACTAAGACCCCAGGATAATCCAACTCAAATTCAGATGTGAGATTCTGGAGTGCAGGACCCCCAAAACCTACCTGCCCCGGCTCTCCCTCCAGGGATCCGTTAAAGGTGATGAACTTGTCTGGTTTTGGTGTCTGGGGGCTGGTCCCTGCTCTACATGCTGGATCACGAGCATCTAGCCTCAGGTAGACCACACCCTACCCAGAGACCTCCCTCTGTTCCCTGCCCTGGCATGGGCTTTCAGCCGCACCTGGGGTCAGAGGCAGGCAAGCAGGCCCCAAACTCTGGCAGGAAGGGCACCAGCTGGCATTGGAGTCTTAGTGCTGGTAATGACCCTATTTTCACACAGAGGCAACTGATAGTCTCTCCCTACTATGGAAGGAAGCAGCAGCAGGTTATGTAATTCAGAGTGGGTTATGTAAGGATGTAGCAGGCCCCAGTGGAGTAGAGGGAACAGAGAAGTGCCCCAGCCTCCTGCTCCCTGCCCCCAGCAGAAGCCCCTCTGGAATAGGGCCTGGCTCCTGCTTCCAGGTCAGCTGCCCACCTTAGAAGTAAGAGCTGCAGCCGGGGTTGGGGCAGGAGCAGGCAAGATGTGGTAGCAGCATGGAATGAAAGAGCACTGGCCGGGGACTCAGGCATCCTGGTGGCGTCCTGACTCTCTCATTAGTTAGACAAATAATCCCTTCCCTTCTCTGGACCTCAGTTTCCTCTTCTGGAAAACTGGGAGGAGTGACCTGAGTAATCTCTAGCGGCCCTCCCAGGTTCAGGGAGGCTATGTTTTTCCTGTAGTCTCTGGGTGGTATAAACGATAAATAATACAACTTGGCTGCTAACTAAAAGGTTAGAGGTTTGAGTCTACCCAGAGAACCTAGGAACACAAATCTGGTGATTTGCTTCTGATTTTTCAGAAAACGCCGTGGAGCATAGTTCTACTCTGACATACACGGGGTTGGTCTGAGTTGGAATCGACCCAGTGGTAACTGGCTTGGTTTTGGTATATTTTTCTTACCTCAGGGAGGGGGTCTAGGCTTCTTGGTTCAGGCTTTTATTCTGCTGTCAGCTGGTTTGAGTAGAGCACGTTCTGCACCCTGATGTGGCCGTTTGTCAGACAGGAAGCAGGAGCTTCATCGTCAGCTTCTTGGTGCCGGCTGTGCAAGAGTGGAGCCAGGATAGCTCACCCCCTCTTCTCCCCTTTGCTCTCTGATCAAGTCTTGGCGAAGACCAGCCACATCTTATAATAATAAAATCAACAACAACGAGGACAGCTACCCTTAATGGGCACATATGCTGGGTTCTAAACCTGTTGCCAGTTAATTTGTGCAGGGTCTCCATGAGGTATGTGCTTTTATTAGTCTTTTCTTACAGATGGGGCAGCTAAGGCTCAGAGAGGTTAAGTGACTGCCCAAACTCACACAGCTAATAATTGGCCAAGCCAGAATTGGATTCCAGGCTTGTCAGACTCCAGAGCCCATTGGCATGGTGAGCCTGAACAGAACAGGCTTCGTTCTCTCCAGAGACCAGAGATGTGGGTATGGCCAGATGGTGTAAACAGCTCTGTTCTGTGGACTCGGCTCTGAGGAATGTCTGTCCCCCTCACTAGCCACCCCCGGGCCTCTTGGGATGCCCCCCCCCCAATCCCGTTCCCTTTGTGCCACCCACAGTGGCCACAATGGCATCTGGGGAGTGGGCAGCTCAGCCTGTAGGCTGTGTGGGCAGTTGGTACAAAGAGTACTTGGGCACTCATATTTTTAAACCCCAGCTCTGGCCAATATTTGCAGGCAGCTCAGACAGGGCTGAGGGGTTTTCCTCTGGGTACCGCTGACCCTGAGTGGGAGGGCTAGGGGCAGGATGGGCATCAGGAAGCCACCTGCCAATGAATGGGCCTGTTACAAGCTAGAAGACACACATAACTGGGCTAAGGTCTGTGCCCCTGGGGCCCTGGGAGCCCCAGGCAGCCTGAGAAGAGCTCACGGGAGCAGTGGGCAGCCTGAGGCTGTGGCTTGGGAGGAGAAAACTAGAGAGAGTCCAAAGAGCAGGAGAGGAGGGAGGAGGGGGAAGGGCGGCCACAGGAACAGAGGATGCAGGAGAGAGGGCCTTTGGAGAATATAGAATCCAAACTACTCACTCTCGGATGGGGAAGCTGAGGCTCTGAGAGGGAAAATACCCAGGTCATAACACTGTAACTGAATGGCAGGGCCAGGACTTGAACTTAGAGCTCTTAACCTCCAAGCAAGAGCAATTTTTGACTAGCTTTTCATCTTGGATCCCAGGGAAGTCCTGTTCATGGGGGCCCTGCTGCTGGGTGGAGGGATTATTCTGCCCTGTAGGAAGGAGAAAAGAAAGAGGATGTGGCTAAGTAGACCCCCTCCCCACCAGGCCAGCCCCCTGTACATGCTGCTATGTTGAAGGAGCCAGGGAGGGTTCATGATCAAGGCCAGATGACAGGGGAGAAGCAGCAACGAGCTGGAGGATGTGCTGGGGAAGGAAGGAGAATCCCTTAATCCCACAGAGCCTCACTGAGGCTGCCCCTTGACTTCAGCAAAGAAACACTGGCATTTCCACTGAGAGTTTCATTCAAAATCTGTGGATACAGAATGGGACATGAGCATAGGTATCGGGAAACTAGACTAAAGACTGGCAGGCTGACAAGTCAGGGCCTGGTACTCTCATAAGCTTGTCCCCTTTGGAGACACATCATTGTCATTCCAGACACACAGAGCCTGTTAAGTTTCTCTCTACCAGAGGGTCTAGTCCAAAGAATCTAGTCCATAGAAACTTCACCCCCCCCCTCCATCACACTTCCAGTCCCCTTTTCATCTTTATCTCTCCTCCTTCTGGAGAAGAATCACTGACACCTCCGAAGTTGGAGTAAAAATTCCTATGTTGCCTTTTTTTGTGTGTGGGGGGAGTGGGTCTGGTGAGGCTCATGGGAGAGAGTCATGTGTTCTCTTTTGAAATTGGCTTTTCTTTTCTTCTTCTTTCTTTCTTTTTTTTAAACTCAGCACAATGCCCTTAAGGTCCATTTAAGTTCTGTGTATCAATAGTTATTATTGCTAAGTAGGATTCTATGGTGTGTATGTACCACAGTGAATCTAACCATTCACCTATTAAAAGATATTTTGGTTGTTTCTAGTTTTTGGCTATTTCAAATAAACCTTCTACTTGTTTATCTGCTATTAATATAGTTATATCTGCTTTCTTTTGATTAAACTTTGCATTGTATATCTCTTTCTATCCATTTCTTTCCTTTCAACTTATCTGTATCACTAATTTGAAGTTAATTTCTTGTAGACAATGTGTAGATGGTCATGTTTTTTAATCCATCCTGCCAATCTATGTCTTTTAATCGATATATTTAGACTACTTACATTTCATGTAATTATTAACATGTTACTGCCTCGGAAACCCAAGGAGGGGTCGCTATGAGTCGGGGCCGACTCGACGGCACATAACAACAACAACAACATTAACATGTTAAGGCTGAAGTCTGCCATTTTCTTTTGTGTTTTCTTTTCCTGTTTTTCATTTCTGTTTGCTTTCTCTTGGCATTCTGTGGGTTCCATGAATTTTTCAGAATTTCATTTTGATTTATCTATAGCTTTCTGGAGTGTATATCTTTGTATAGATCGTTTAGTGGTTGCTCTGTTGTTATTGTTAGATGTTGTTGAGTCAGTTCTGACTCATAGCAACCCTACACACAACAGAATGAACCACTGCCAAGTCCTGTGCCATCATCTTCACAATCTTTGTTATGCTTGAAGCCCATTGTCGCAGCCACTGTGTCAATCCATCTTGTTGAGGGCTGTGGTAGTTAAGGTTATGTGTCAACTTAGCTGGGCCTAGGTTTCAGTTGCTGGGCAGCTGGATTTTAATTTGTTTAAATGTTATATTCTCCATGATGAGACTGGTAATCAGTTCCACAGGGGAATCTATTGTGAGAAGCTGAGTAGGTGCCTTATGGATGTGGTCTGCTTCCAGTATATAAGAAGATGATTGAGAAAGATCTTGAGCTTCTTGGCACATTTGGCTCCTGCATTTGGCTGACTCATCAGTGAGTGGCCTGCCATGTTGTCTGCCAACATAGGGACTGTTTCTGGACTTGAACTAGTGGCCTGCCGTGTTGCTTGATAATCTTGAGACTGTGCCATTTTATTTGTCCACCTTGGGTTTGTCAGCCTTGGCAGCCAGCAGCTGCCTGAGAGACACCTTGAGGTCCAGTGGGCCGGGAGCAAGAGGCAGACTGAAAGCCCAAGTTTGAGGGGCTTTCACCCAGCCCTAGAGCTAGCACTTTGAACTCAGACTTCTAGCCTCATAAACTGTAAGAGAATAAATCCCTGTTTGTTGAAGCCATGCATACATAGTGTTTTTGTTACAGCAGGGCTAGAGAGCCAAAACAAGGGTCTTTCCCCTTTTCACTGACTCGCTACTTAACCCAACATTATATCCTTCTCCAGGGACTGTTAGCTTCAGACAACATAATCAAAGTAGGTGAGACAACATGAGCCCATTCTCATTTCTAAGGAGCATTCCAGCTGCACTTTGTCTGGACAGATTTGTTTGTTCTGGCAGTCTATGGTATATTCATTATTCTTCACCAACATCACAATTCATAGGTATCAACTCTTCTTCATTCTTTCTCATTCATTGTCCAGCTTTCACATGCATATGAGGTGATTGAAAATACAATGGCATGGGGTAGGTGCACCTTAGTCTTAAGTGACATCTTTGCCTCTTAACAAGTTAAAGAGGTCTTTTGAGGCAGATTTGCCCAATGTAATACATCATCTGATGTCTTGGCTGCTGCTTCCCTGGGTGTTGATTGTGGATCAAAGTAAAGTAAAATCCCTGACAACTTCAATCTTTTCTCCATTTATCATGATGCTTGTTGGTCCAGTTGTGAAGATTTTTGTTTTCTTTTATGGTGAAGTGTAATCCATACTGCAGACTGTACTTTTTGATCTCCATCAGTAAGCATTTCAAGTTATCTTCACTTTCAGTAAGCAAAGTTCTGTCATCTGCATATCGCAAGTTGTTAATGAGTCTTCCTCCAATCCTGAGGCCATTTTCTTCTTCATATCATCCAGTGGTTGTTCTAGGTGTTATATTATACATACATAACTTTTGTCTACTCTTGTAGCTATTTTACCAGTTTGAATCAAGTATAGAAATCTTACCTCCTTTTAAGTTCCTTTATCCTCCTTCTTTTATAATGTAATTGTCTTAAATATTTTCTCTGAGAATCACATCAGATAATTTTATACTTCTGTTGCAACTACCAAATATAATTTAAAAACTCAAGAGAAGAAACCAACCAAAAAACCAAACTCACTGTCATTGAATCAATTCTGACTCATAATGACCCCTGGTTGGGTTTCTGAGGCGGTATCTCTATGGAAGTAGATTGCCCATTCTTCCTTCCCAGGAGTGACTGGTGGGTTTGAACTGCCAACCTTCTGGTTAGCAGTCAAATGCCTTAGGGACCACGCCACCAGAGCTACCAAAGAGAAAAAGGAAAGTCTATTATATTTATCCTTGGGAGCTCTGGTAGCATAGTGGCTAAGACACTTGCCTGCTAACCAGATAGCTGGTGGTTCAAACCCACCAGCCACTCCTCGGAAGGAAGGTTGGGCAATTCTACTTCCGTAGTGATACTGCCTTGGAAACCCAAGGAGGGGTCGCTATGAGTCGGGTTTGACTCGAGGGCACATAACAACAACAACATCAACATTATATTTATCTACACTTTTTCTTTTCCTGTGCTATTCCTTCTTGATGTTTCAGTATCCCTTAATTTCCTTACTGTTTCAAGAACTTACTTCAGTCATTCTTGTAGGGTAAGTCTGTTGGCAACAAATTCTCTTAGTTTTTGTTTATCTGAAGATGCGTTGATAATTTCACCAGATATAGAATTCATGGTAGACAGCTCTTTTCTTTCATCATTTGAAAAATATTGTGTCACTTTCTCCTGAACGCCATATTTTCTGATAAGAAAGATAATGCTATCTGATTTGTTTTTCCCTTATAGCTAAGACATCATGTATTTCTCACCACGTTCAGTACTTTCCATTGACTTTAGTTTTCTGAAGTTTGATTGTAATGTGTCTTAGTGTGGATTTCTTTAAGTTTGTACTATCTGAGCTTCACTCAGACTCTTGAATCTATAGGTTTATGTCTTTTATAAAATTTTGGGAAATTTCAGCTATTATTTCTTTGAATACTTCTTCTGTTCATTGTCTTTCTCCTCTCCTGCTGGGACTCTAATGACACAGATGTTAGAATTTTTTATTTTAGTCCCACAGGTCCCTAAGACTCTGTTCTTTTTCTTTTGTTTTGTTTTTTTCCCACTCTGTTGTCCATAGTGGACAATTTCTCTTGTTCTGTCTTCAAGGTCAGTGATTCTTCCCTCCATATTCTAAAATTTCCATTTGGTTTTTACATCTTTTATTTCTTTTCTGATACTTTATAGTTTGTATTTCTTCAAGTATGTTCATATTGCTTGTTGAAGCATTTTTATGATGGTTACTTTAAAATCTTTGTCAGATAATTCCAACATTTATGTCTTCAGGGTGTTGGTGTCCATTGGTTGTCTTTTCTAATTAAAGTTGAGATTTTCCTAGTTTTTTTTTGTATGAGTAGCTTTCAACTGTATCTGTCTTGTTTCTCTAGTGCTGCTATAACAGAAATACCACAAGTGGATGGCTTTAACAAATAAGGATTTATTTATTCTCTTACGGTTTAGGAGGCTAAAAGTCCAAGTTCAAAGTGTCCACTCTAGGGGCTGGGTGAAGACCCTCAACTGTGGGCTTTAGCTCTGCTACCTGTTCTAGGACCAGTAGAGCTGGAGGCTTTCTCTGACTCATGCAGCTGTTAGCTGCTGAGGCTGATGAACTCAAGATCAACAGGTAAAATGGCACAGTCCCAAGATTAGCAGACAACTTGAAAGGCCACTAGTTCAAGTCCAGGCATAATTCCAAGATCAGCAGAAAACATAGCAGGCCACTGAGATGAGGACTTGGCCAAATGCAGGCTACACCCTGAAGGCAGCTACTTAGAAGCTCACAGCAGATTCCACCATGGAGTTGATCACCGGTCTCATTATGGGGAATAACTCCATCCAGCTGCCCAGCCACTCAAAACCGCAGCCCAGCCAAGTTGACACACAGCTTTAACTACCACAGCATCCTAGGTATTTTGAGTATTATTTTATGAGGTTCTAGATTTTATTTATGTCTTCTGACACTACATCAGTGGGGTAAAGAGAACACCACTTCATTATCACAAGGTGGGTAGTATGAAAGTCTATGTTCCTTACTAGTTCTCCTTTGACACCCCAGGCTCTAGGCTCCTCCTTCAGCCTTTGCTGATGGAGGTGGGGATGAGGAAATGTGTTTTTCTGTGGTATTTGGCTGGAGTAGGGTAGTTACTGTCTAGAAATTTTCTGTCTTGCTAGGTTGTTGCCATTCTGGTCCTCTGGTTAGGGAGAAGAAGAGTTTCTTGGAGATTTTGTCTGCTCCTGATGGTGTTGCTGGCTTCTTCAGCACCCAGGCAAAAAGAAACTCCAGGACCTCACTGCTGTGTTCTGGTCCTGAGTCCCTAGTAGTCTGCTTTTTTCTTTCCACCTTTTAGAGTCTAATTATGTTTGTTTTACATAAAATGTGCAGAATTTTTAGCTACACTTAGTGGAGGAATAGGGAGAAGTGTTTCTATTCTATCTTGGTTCTGAACCAGCAGTGGACTTGGTTCTCAATAGTGTTTTTTTTTTTTTTTTTTTTTTTTTAATTAAGTAGATCTAAGCCAAGAGAAACAAGCCTCAGTTACAAAGTAAAAACATGAGATTGGTTGAATATAATTTGGCATCAGTAAGATGAAACAGAAAGTAAGTTTCTGATTATTTTCTGGGTTTTGATCAGAGAAGCATCCTGTAGTTGGCACATCTTTGGTATTAGGTTTACTGCTATGTGAGAAAAATCACCCAACGAACCCAATGCTGCACATGTGTTAATGATGTAATAATTGTCTGCCAGGTGGTAATTGGATGTGCCTAATTTAGATCTGGAAGAGCTACCACATAGGGGGAATACAAATGACCCTGAGGGAGGTACCCTTGCTGGGGTTGGGTTGGGTTGGAGAAAGTCTGAGATGGGTGGAGGAAGGGAAGAGGGGTTTGATATTTCATAAAAATATGTAAATACAAGCATGTGTATGTGAGCGTATGGAGGAATACAAGTCACTTGTTTCTCCTGCTGACCCTGGTCAATTTACTGAAGCTAACAAGAGGCTTATTTATCATTGTATCCTCAGTGCTTAACAAGTACCTGGCACAAAGTAGGTGCTCATTAAGTATTAGTTGAAAGAATGAATGAAAGACTGAAAGGATGAATGAATGTTTATCTATGTAGACTTGCTTATTTCACTAGATATTGTTGCTGAGTGGAGGATACCATGAATGGGGCAAGGTTGGAGGCTTGCTCTTCTGGGGCTCTGGGTAAGTGGCCTGTATGAAACCCTCAAGGGAGCTATATACAGGTTTTCATGCACAGAGGGGTGGACTCACTGAAAAGAGAGAAGAGATCAAGGAGTCAACAGTTCATCCATCCATCATCCATCTATCCATCCCTCCCTCCCTCCCTCCATCCATATATCATCATTCTATCCCTCTGTATACATGCATATATCCATTCATCCATCCACTCATCAACCTATCTTCCATCCATCCATCCAGCCAACCAGCCATCCAGCCATCCATGCAGCCAGCCATCTACTACCCATTCATCTGTCTATCCATGGTTGTGGCCAGATTGCATGTGGCCATTGAAAATTATCCTTGTGACAGCTGTCAGATAGGAGGTTAATTTCCATGTACAACCAAAGTGTCTTCTGCAAGCTAACTACGACTTAAGGAAGGATAGTCTGAAGATCCTGGAGTAAGTGGAACCTAGCTCTTCAGGAAGAGGCCTCTTAGCTCCCCCATGCCAGTTTTAGAGAGAGATAAGAACAAGAGAGGACACAAGTACTTTCATGAGTAAAGCACCTGGATTATGTATTTATTAACTCAGGTTAAGCTAACTCTAGAGTACAGGGCAATGGACAAAATGATCTGGATTGGCTGTTCTCAAATGTCTCTGAGAGTGAGAACACCCAGCCAGGCTCTCTGGAATCATTGCTGGGTTAGGGCCGGGTAACAAATACTTTTCGAATGAATAAATCTTGTGGGAGGAGTACTTCCTGTTTTTGAGTAGAGACTACAAGTAGCTTTTCAGAGTCAGAGCTAGGACTGGGGCTGAGGGGCTGGGGGTAGGCCTCTTGGAGGGACTACCATCTTTCACTTTATTTTTGCCTCTGTGCGCCTTCCTTCCCATAGGCTGACCTTGTTTATCTCTGTGCTCATGGTGGTTGAAACCTGGTAGGTGCTCAATAATGTTTGCAGAATGAATGAGTGGATAAATGTAACCATTTAGTGAACAAATCTTTATTGAATTTATTGTCATAAAGTTTTCCTGAGAAACAAAACCAGTAATATATTGTTGGTTCTGTGTGTGTGTGTGTGATGCTTTTGAGTTGTGGTGTTGGCGAAGAATACTGGAAGTACCATGGACTGCTAAAAGAACTTACAAATCTGTCCTGGAGGAAGTGCAGCCAGAATGCTCTTTGGAAGCAAAGTAGGCCAGACTTTGTCTCACCTACTTTGGTCATGTTGTCAGAAGGGACCATTCTCTAGAGAAGGATATTATGCTTGGTAAAGTGGCAGGTCAATGAAAAAGGGCAAGGCCCTCAACAAGGTGGATTAACACAGTGGCTGCAACGATGGGCTCAGGTTTGTGAGGCTGGCACAGGACCAGGCAGTATTTCATTCTACTGTACATACGGTTGCTATGAGTCAGAGATGACTTAATAGCACCTAACAACAACAACAACAACGATATATACACACACATAAAGTGAGAGAGAGAATTTAAAAGGAATTGGCTCATGTGATTTTACAAGTTGGCAAGTCTAAAATCTATAGGTCAGCAGATGGACTGGAAATTCTGGCAGGATAATTACATAGAGTTTTGAGGCAGAATCCTCCCTTGGGAAATCTGAGCTTTTGCTCTTAAGGCCTTCAACTGGTTGGACGAAGCCCCACCACATTATGAAGGGTAATCTGCTTTACTTAAGGTCAACTGATTTAAATGTTAATCACATGTCAATATCTGCATAGCAGCATCTAGACTTGTACTTGACCAAACAACTGGGCACCACAGCCACGCTAAATTGATACATAAAACGAAATATTGCCTCTACTATGTCCAGGTGTTGTTCTAGGAGCTGAGGATACAGCAGTGGATAAGACAAATGCTCTGTCCTTGCAGATCTTACAATTTAGTTCTCAGTGTGCTCACAAAAGTGAGTCACACATCTTATGGTACTTACAGTGCTGCTGTTGTTTCCTGAGGGTCTTTGCCAAGTGGTGCTTGCAGGTGCCAATGGCTGACGATGTCTTGGTGCCAAGGTCCTGTAGTTGTTTCTGGGAAAAAAAGGTGAAGAGAGGGAAGTACCTACTGACGAGATTGGTGAAAAGTCCTAACTACCATTTATTAAGTATTATTACATGCCGATGCATAATGTTCTTTTGATGAGTTGTCCGACCACCCTACCAGGCAGGCCCTTTCATTCACTCTGTTTTATAAAGGGGGAACTAAGGAGCCAAGGTCATGTGGGGAGAGGGCAGTGGAGCCAAAATTTGGATCTAGTCCCCCAAAGCCAGAGTTCCTTATCACTTGGCTCTGCTGTTCAATAGCGGCAAGGGAAGGCAGTGGCAGGAGTTGGGGCCTGGAGAGCTTAGAAGGGCTTTGGGGAGCTGACCTGGATGTCATGTTGGCCTGAACACTCTCATCCTTGAATTGGAATTGTCACTGGTGACTGCGGGCAGACCTGCCTAGCCAGGCTCCCTGTTGCCAGACTGTTGGGATGGCCATTCTGCAATGCAAAACAAACCGTGTCTGCCCACACCCAGTATGGATCCTCTAAGTTTACACAAATCACTGAATGAAAATTACATATTACTGCCACTTCTAAACACCACCCTACCACTCATAGCTGTGGGGAGAGGTGCTGAGTGCTTGGGGAAAGCTGTTAACAGCTCTCAGGCCTGCTGGGCATCCACAGCCTGGCAGGGTAGCAGTCACTCAGCCATGTTGCTGCCTCCAATGCAGTGGTGTCAGGTAAGGGAACCTGGTTCTGCAGCTGCCTCGAGGGTTGACCCAGGCCCAGCTATTTGTCCAAACGTGCACTGATTCCTCCCTATACCTGGAGGCTACTTGACAGACTATAAAACCAAAGAAAACCAAACTCACTGCTGTCAAGTCGGTCACGACTCATAGCGACCTCTCTGGGTATCCCAGCCAGTTTCTCTACAGACGTAGATTGCCCAATCTTCCTTCCAAGGAGTGGCTGGTGGTTTGAAATGCCAGCCTTCTGGTTAGCAGTCAAATGCCTTAGGCATTGAAAAAATAATAATCACAGCAAACTTTAAGTGGCATTATCTGTCGTCCAGAAGCTGTGGAGACAGATCACAAACCTAACTGATTGATTTAAAGGTCTGGCTCTCACTCACGAGCTTACCCTGCCCCAGACACATCTCCTCTGTCTGAGACCATAAAGGAGTGCTTACTTGGGGGGAACAGACAACAGCAGAGAATCCAGGGAGAATCCATGAGAACAAGCTCAGGGGCCAGCTTACCATGTATGCAAAGGCCTTTGTGTACGTGCCCATTTGTGTGTTTACACGGATGTCCTTTTGTGCATTTGAGATTTTGTACTTGCCCATGTACTTAAAGTTATGTGTGTGTGTTGTGCATATGTTTGCATCCTCACATGTGTAAGACTGGCTGCCTTTGTGCCCTTGTTTGTGTCCACTAGTGTCAGTATATGTGTGTGCACATATGCTAATGTACATCAAGTGTGTATCTAATTTTTATTGGGAGTTTACTATGTTCCATAAATTCTATTGTTATCCATAAAGGGAGACTTCACCTTCCTTACTTTGGACACATCATCAGGAAAGACTAAACCCTGGAAAAGGACATGAGGTTTGGTATAGCAGGCAGCCAGCATAAATGAGATGGATTGAAGCAATAGCCACAATCATGGGCTCAAACACAACAGTGGTGGCACAGGACTGGGCAGTGTTTCCTTCTGTTGTACATAAGGGCCAGCTTGACGGAAACTAACAACAACAATACTATGTTCCAGGCATGGCTTTGAGTGCTTTACAGGTATCAGCTAACAGTCCCACGAAGTCAGTACTATTATTATCCCCAAATTGCAGATGAAGAAACTGAGTCTCAGGAAGGGTAGCTAAGCTGCGCAAGTATCCCTTTCTGTGCTTACAGAACTGGTTTTTATCCTTCATATCTGCCCCTTTTACTTTCAGTCTCTGTTGGCCTCTCATCTTTCCCGACATCTGCATTGACTGTGACACTCAGGTGTGACAAAGCAGAGTCACTAGGATGGGGTCAAGCAGCTGAACCAAACAGTTCATGAGAAGCACTCCAAGTTCAGCGTTACTCAAAGCATGGTCTGCAGATAGCAGCAGCAAATTCCTGGGCTCCACCTCAGACTCACTTAATCAGAATCCTTTGGGCTGGGGCCCAGGAATCTGTGTTTTCATGAGCCCTCAAATGCTAAAGTTTGAGAGGCATTTAAGAACATGGATCCTGCAGCCAAACTGTTGTGTTAGGGTTGGAATACCAGCTCCGTCACTCATTAGCTATGTAAATTTGAACAAGTTATATAAGCTTTCTGTGCCTCAGTCTCCTCATCTGGGAAGTGGAAATAATAGTTGCACCAAAATTTTTGAGGATTAAATGAATTAAAAGATATAAAGTGCTTGAAGCAGTCCCTGGCCAGTGACTCGTCTTGTTGAAGGGCTTGCTGTCTCGGATACTCGGGGATGGGCATGTGACCCAATCTTGCCCAATCAGCATCAGCCCTGGGACTTCTGCCGGCCCCAGGAAGAAAAGAGTTCCCTTTTTCTACTAGGATAGGATGCAGGCCTGCAGCTGCTTGTGGCCATGTCCTACCTCAGGGACAGCTTGCTGAGACTGAAGCAACAAAGCATCAAGTGAAGGGGTAGGCACAGGAGCCTCTGAAGACAATTTTGGAGTGACTGGACCCATGCCTGCAGCCACTGGATTTGTCAATTTCACAAGTATGGAGGGTTTGGTTAACAAACTCTGACAGCTTGTGTATGTGTTGTTGTTGTTAGATGGCATCAAGCAGATCCCGGCTCATGGGGACCCCCTGTGTGTCAAAGCAGAACTGTGCTCCAGAGGGTTTCCAAGGCTGTGACCTTTCAGAAGCAGATCATCAGGCCTTTCTTCTGAGGTGCCTCTGGGTGAGTTCGAACTACCAACCTTTCCACTAGTCGTCAAACTTAACCATTTACATCACCCCAGGGACTCCTGCCAACACATTTGTCTGGGGCATCCCTGATTGCCTGGGTGGGCAGCAGAGCTCCCTCCTAGGGACCCCACTCCACATTAGGCAGTCTCCTCGTGAACCAGCACTTTAGCCATATGGGGACTTTTTGATAGGGCTCATTGGCCTTTCCAAGGTCAAACAGATCTTTCCTCTGCCAAGTGCCTCCATAGCTGCTGCTGGGTTCCCTTAGTTGTGGTGCCAACCTCAAGTCGCAAGTCCTGACTAGGGTCAGTGGCTGGTGCCCACATAGATCATGACTGTGTCCATCTCCTTCTTTCATTGTTCAGTGTGTGAGCAGGGTTGGGGCAGGGGTGGGCAGGCACAGAGTTCAGGTCTACCTCTGCTTGACCAGCCCCTGGGCCTCTGGCTTCCTGCTTTTTTTCCCTACCCAGCCAGGCTGTTTCCTCACATCTTGTTAAGCTCTAAGCCCCGCTCTACTCCTAGTGCTCTGTCACCCTGTCACCCTAGGCTCCTATGTCTCTCCTGTTCAAGTTCTCACCTTCTCCCCATCTCCCAAACTCTACCTGTCTCTTCCAGTCTCCCAGTCTCCCTCAACTTCCCAAGACTCTCCAACCTCCTTTAACTTTCATTGTGTGGCCCTTCCCCACCTTTTCCAGTTTCCTCAGTGTTCCCCTGACAGGACCCCTATCCTTTGCCCTCTTCCATTCTCTCTGAATTTCCCTTCACCCTCTCCCACAGCCCTGTCTCAGGCAGAGCCCCACACCTGTCTCCTTTCCTTCCTCCCGCTTCTCCAGGTGGCCTGCTGCCAGTCGGGTACCAGCCGGGTTGCCATGGGAACCTTTCAGCAGCTTAGGAAGCTGCTATAGATCTAATCATGGGCTGTGAGGTTTCAAGGAACAGCTCACTTTCTGGGCCAAAGATCCGTGCTGACAGCCGATTAGGCTGATGCTGGGTGTGGGGGAAGGAGGAGTAGGAGCCTGGAAAGATGTCAGCCAAGGCAGGGCCAGGCCTCAGGGACACCTGGGGACAGAAGGCCAGGTGCACCCAGCCCCCACTGTCTGCTGCCTCGCTGGTGCTTTCAGACCCTCTGGGAGTTTGCTGAAGAGCTCACTGAAGCTTAATTTATTCTTTCCTTACTCCTTCATTACTCACATTCATTCAGTCACTCACTCATTCACTCACTCATTCATTCACCAACCCCCCACTGCTAGGTAGTATGTTCTCAGGCCTTCCTCATGCTGTGGAAGAGATAGATCCTTACACAGAAACCTGCCCCCAGCATGCCCAAGGCTCTGCTGGGAGTCCAGGGGCCATGGGAGACCCAAGGAGGGTGACAGTCCCTGTCAATGGGGGGGGGGAGTTGAGGGGGACTAAGGAGGTGCTTCACAGAGGACCCTTAAATTGAATCTCCAGGATGGAGGAGCAGGAATTTGTCATCCACACAAAAGAGGAGGTGATATCCATTGCAGGTGATTTGGACACAGACCAAAGTAAATCCTGTACATGGGCTGTAGGGAGCCACCACTGATGGAGACATTTCTGCAGGGGCTAAGTGATGTCCCTTCAGAGCACATCCTCTTACAGCTGTGCCAATGGTGGGCTGAGGGGCAAGTCCATTCCTGGAAAACAAAGTTCACAGCACCCAAGGTCCCTGGGGTTGGTGGTCTGTGTTTCAGGTGGGCAGGAGAGGGTAGGGGATTATTGAAGGGAGTTATTCCACATGCTAAAGCCCCCCCCCACACACACACACATACACACTTTAGCTGTGTACCCAACAGGGTTGAGTCAGGGCTTTGAGGGCCAGCAGGGCCTGCCAGCTTGGTCTAGTCTTAGATGGCTCCCCCAGCTACCAGGCTTTTGGTTTCTCTCTGGAAGCCAGAGACTATGTTTGCACATAATTTGCATATATTTGCATGTAGTATCAGTAAGGCCCAGCAGAACACACAGAAAACACATTTTTCTCTCCAGGGTGCTTGCAACCTGGATTAGAGCCCAGGTGTGTGGAGACCAAAGCTCTACAGTCCTTCCCTCCTTTGGCCCTGGATGCTCCCCTAGGCACCTTTTCCCATGTCCCTTCCTACCACAGCAGAGGGTGTTGCAGTCAAGCCTGGATTCTCCTGGTCCTTAGAGACAGGTGCCCGATAGCGGGAGGAAGCAGTGAGGCAGAGTCACATTTGGCTTGTGAACTGCCCAGCAGGACCCTAGCACTCAGCTGCCTGTTTTGGGTTTCAGACAATTCTGCTCCATCCAGAGTCTGCACCTGGCTCCCACTTCAAACTTAGTAGCCTTAGCTCCCTCATCACCTGCAGAACTTTCCACCCCAGCAACCTTGATCTTCTCCCTGTCCCCTGGGGTGCTGTGTGCTTTCTTAGCTCCACACCCTGGCAACTACCGCATTTAGGATGCCTTCTTCTGCTCTAAGCCCTGCCGCCCTCCCCATCCCAGCACCTGGCAACTCGTCCTAGTCCTTTGTGACTCAGGGGTATTCTCTGTAGACCTTCCCTGATCCTCCAGGCAGAGTTGAGAGCTCCCCCTTCAGGGCTTCCACTGAGGTTAGCCTAACTCACTGCCAGGGAGTCAGTTCCAACTCATAGCAACCCCTCCTTGGGTTTCCCAGGCGGTATCTCTATGGAAGTAGAAGTAGATTACCCAGTCTTCCTTCCGAGGAGTGGCTGGTGGGTTTGAACTGTCAGCCTTCTGGTTAGCAGTCAGATGCTTTAGGCATTATGCCCCCTGCGCTCCCCAAAGAGCTTTATAAACCAAAAAAACCAAATCCTTTGCTGTTGGGTAGATTCTAACTCAGAGTAGAACTGCCCTACAGGGTTTCCAAGGCTGTAAGTCTTTATGGAAATAGACTGCCACATCTATGGAACGGCTGGTGGATGCAAACTACTGACCTTTTGGATAGCATAGCAGCTGAGCACTTAACCACTATGCCAGCAGAACTCCTAAGAGCCCCACGGCTGGGTTCAAATGCTGACTCCTCCACTTAGTAGCTCTTTGTTTTAGGGCCAAGGGTGAATTATCCAATAATCAAGGTAAGCATGGGCTTACTTTTGCTTATTTACTAATCTGTGGGGAACAATTTCACAGGGGTTTCACCTAGTAAGTAAGCACAAGTAGGCCTGTGCTTACCTTGCTTACTGGGGACTCCATCCCTGTCAGGGATTGTAAATTTGAAAAGAGACTTTGATTCTGTAGGGAGGTGCTATGGGATTGGGAGCGAGACATGCCAGCCATACCTAGAGGCAGAATCTTTGATGTGGTGAAAAAAAATGTGAAATTGTTCACTACAGATTAGTAATTAAGCACAAGTATGCCTGTCTTTATCTTGCTTATTGGGTAATCTAATACCGTTTAGGGCAAGTTACTTAACCTCTCTGGGTCCCAGTTTGCTTCTCTGTAAAGTGGGGCTCACAATGGTACTGACTTCACTAACTTAATGAGAAGATGCAAGTAAAACCCATAGTCCAGTGCCTGGCACACAGTGAGCCCTCCATGAGTGATAGTCTTTGGGTGGCGTGCTGTCTGTCCACTGTTCTGCATGTACTCATCGGTCTTCCCCACTGGGTGGTGAGCTCCCACAGACAGAGTCTTTCTTGATTTCAGTATGCTTAGTACCTATCTCAGGCTTGATGCATGCTAGGTGTTTAGTGAACCTTTGTTGAATGGGCAGATGCTGGACTTTTTATTTGATGTATTTTGCCTTTCTTTCTTTGCACTTACCTTTTCAAATATAAAGACTGGGTTTCATGCTCAGATACACTCTTCGTGGAGCCTAACCTACACACAGTAGGGGCTCAACAAAGGTTTGTGAGTTATTTCCTTAGGCAGCCCCTTCCCAGACAAAGAGAATCTGGCCTTTGATCCACACATTCACCAACTTTCCTCTTGGATGCATTAGATACATATTTCTCATTGCCCACATGTCTCACCTTCCCTACTGAGCACTGGATTAAGTGGCTGTTCAGAAGTTCAAGTGCACAAATACCCCTTTCAAAATTATTACATTCACCTCTTGTTGGAAGAACACACCATATGAAACATCTCAACCTCTTACTGAGTGTGGGTGTGTGCTTTCTGCTTCCGTCTCAACAAAGTACTGAGACCAAAAGGCCTTGTCAGTGTTCCAAGTGCCTTCTTTGCCAAATATTGAGTAGGCACAAGGGGCCAGTAGGAGAGCTGATTCTGGGCTAACCTGAGATGACCTTGGCAGAACTGTTCTCACCGTTACCACCACCATCACCATTATCACCAACATTTTCTACCACCACCACTACCATCACCACCAACATTGCCACCACTGTCACCATGATCACCACTTCCATCTACACAGTCACTGACCACAATCACCATCATCACCAATACTACCAGTTTCACTGTAATCACTCCTGCCATCTATACCACTACCACCATCCTCACCACCATCACTACCAACATTGCCCCATGATCACCAATGCCATCTACACAGTCATTACCACCAGCCACCATCACCATCATGACCATCATGACCATCATGACCATATCACCATCATCACTGTCACCATCACCACCATTGTCACCATCATCATCGCTATTACTACTACCATCACAACCACAATAAATAATGCTATTAATTATTGACATTTATAATTTATTATCTATTCTAGGCATAGAGCTACAAACAACAAACACAAACTCACTGCCCTCGAGTTGGATCTGACTCATAGCGACCCCTCCTTGGGTTTCCAAGGCAGTATCTCTATGGAAATAGATTGCCCAAACTTCCTTCCAAGGAGCAGCTGGTGGATTTGAACTGCCAGCCTTCTAGTTAGCAGTCAAATGCCTTAGGCACTATGCCACCAGAGCTCCTATAAGGCATGGAGTTAAGTACTTTACATTCATAATTTTATTAAATTCTTTAAATTACTCTAGGAGATATGCATAGTTTTCCTTCTCATTTAACGGATGAGAAAACTGAGCTCAGAGAGGTTAAGAAATTAACACAGCCAGCAAATGGTGGAGTGAGTTACTTTTTTAAAACTCAAGTCAGCAAACGTTTAGTGAATGCTCATTAGCATGCAGGGTATGATGCCTCCCATATCAGGGACACAAAGATGAGTTGTGTCCTGACTGCAGGCATTTTTACAGGGCTCTTGGGGAGATCCAATAGTATCATTATTACAAAGTAGTCTACAGGTAAGTGTCTTAAGAGAGATGCAGGCAAATTGCCCTGGAAAATTGGGCCATGGGAAAGAAAGATCCTGTGAGGTTGAGACCTACCCCTATAAGCACCCCTGTAACACACACATTTTGATAAGGGCTATCCTAGGCTTTTTGGTTACTTAGAGCCTACTTGTCTTTTTTTTTTTTTAAATTGTGATTTGGGTGAAAATTTACAGAGCAAATTCACTTTCCATACAGCAGTTCACATACATTTTGCCTCATAACATTGACTACAATTTACCCCAATGCAACAGCTCCCCTCCCACTTCCTCCTGATAGTTTCCTTTTCCCTGTGTCCATCCCTCCATGCACTCCTGCCCCCTTAGCTGTCTCCCTGTGCATAAGCAGCCCTTCTTTCTCCCATGATTGTTCTCTCCAAGGAGTATATCTACCTCAGATAAATGTTCAGCTCATATGCCTGTCTTTTGTTTGGCTGGAAGCTGCAGATGTGGGTTCAATTCCAGACCTGAAGGGCAGCTAGGGGCCATAGTCCCAGTGGTTCCACCAGGTTCTATTGGACCAGCAAACCTGGTCCCCACCAGCTTTCACATTTTCAAGGTTCATTCAAATTGCAGCATGCATCAGTACTTCGTTCCCTTTTATGGCATAATAATATTCCATTGTATGCATATAACACATTTCATTTACCCATGCATCTGTTGATGGATACTCAATTGTTTCTAGCAGCCCTTTCATAGATGGAGAAATCCAACACTCAGAGAAGAGACAGAACTTGTTGAAGGCACAGTAACATTTTTTTAAGCTCCCTGTCAGCTTAGCAATTCTGTGATACCTGTATAAGCTCCAAGTTTACCAAGAATGAAAGGAGAAGTGCCTATACTAGAATCCTCTTTCTGCATCTGCTGGTTTGTACAGTAAATGTGGCTGCCCCTCCTTTGGTCCTTGCCAAGGGGATCTCAGGGCATACTGAGTCAGCCTAGGAGAGGGAGTTGAGAGCTCTTTGTCCTCCCCATCCTTCAGGGCTTCTTCTCTCAGAGGGCTGCCTAGGGGAGCCTTCTCATAGAAGGGGAACATTCCAGATCCATTATCAGAAAAATGGATGAGCATCATTTCAGCCTGGGCTTCCTTCCTGAGGCCTTTCCTGAGAGCTAGGGCAGGCAAGAGCATGAGGTGGAGGGAATTTAATATATTTTGTCTGAGTTAATGAATGTAACCTCACTTTTGGCATCCTTTCAAGAGACTTCAGTAAAGATTTAAACTTGCCTTTTGATGATTTCTGGATATGAGACTGTTTCTTTGAATATGACTCATCCTGAGGTTGACTTCAAGGAGGCAAGACGGCCTGGCTCTAAGAGATTATACTTGGTTCCTTCATTGGCTCATTCTACAACTATGTTTTGGCCTCCCACTAAGTACTAGGCATTGTGCTGGGCCCACTGGTGAGGAGAAAGTAGACACAATCCTTGCCTTCATAGGGAAGAGGGGAAGACAGACATGACTTCAATAGTTATAAGAATAGAAATGTAGTTACAAATAGTTTTGAGTTCTACCCCAAAGAAGCAGAGGATGCTAAAAAGAACATGGAAACTGTATTCATTGAGTTGATTTTTGGCTCATGGTGACTGCGGTGAATTGCTTGATGTGGCCCTTCTAGCCATTTTCCTCCGTTCTGTGATGTATTGTAAATCCTATTATCTATGCCTATCTGGGGTGGTGTGGCAGTTAAGGTTGGGTGTCAACTTGGCTGGGCAGGCAGCTGGTAGTAGTTGTTTCCTATAATGACTGGCAATAGGCTCTGTAGTGAGATTTGCCTTGAGCAACTGAGTAGCTTCTGATTGTTAAAGCCATCCACTTGGGTTATTCTGTAGGAGCAACACAGGTGGAATGTATCTTGAACCCTGCCTTGCTGAAGGGTATAATTCAAATACCACCCTTAGCTTCCGTGAGGGTATACCTATGAATCTCCTGGGAAGGTTTGCCCTCCTCTTGCTCTGGTTCTGTGTTTTGGCTCATCCTCATCTCACCCCTGGATTTGGGACAGCAGCCGTCATCTGATCTGCTGATGGAGGTTCATCTATCCCTGAGAACTGGGAGGATCCTCCAGACCCACTCACAGACCTGGGACTCGCCAGCCTGCCAGCCTCCACCACTACTATGTGAGATGATCCCTTGGGTGCCTGTGAGTTCTGTGAGGCGTTTTAGCGAAATACAGAACCCTAAGAGGGGGAGATTACTGAGAGGAGGAGGAGGAGTTAATGTCTGCAATGATGGAGTGGCACGGTAGCTTGGACGTTTTGGACATCTTTAACCTCCGCCTCATGGGGATCGGCCTTGTGCTGATCTTTCTGAGAGAAATTGTTCAAGCTAAAAAGAACATGGAAACTGTATTCATTGCGTTGATTTTGGCTCATGGTGACTTCATGTGTTACACAGTTAAACTACTCCATGGGGTTTTCTTGGCTTTAATCTTTGCAGAAACAGATCGCCAGGTCTGTCTTCTGCGGTGCTACTGGGTGGATTTGAACAGTCAACCTTTAGGTTAGTAGTTGAGCACAAACTGTTTGCACCACCTAGGGATCTGAATATGGAACAGGGAACTAAAAATGGTTAACGGTTGCAGCAGTATATTGACAGGGAGCTGCCAGAAATCCAAGCTGGATTCAGAAGAGGGAGTGGCATCATTGCTGATGTCAGATGGATCTTGGTTGAAAGCAAAAAATACCAGAAAGATGTTTACTTGTATTTGATTAGCTATGCAAAGACATTCTACTGTGTAGATCATAATAAATCATGGATAACATTGCAAAGAGTGGGAATCCCGGAACACTTCATTGAGCTCATGAAGAACCTGTATGTAAACCAAGATGCAGTCATTAAACAGAACAAGGGAATACTGCATGGTTTAAAAGTAGGAAAGATGTGTGTCTGTGTGCTGAGCAAATAATCAGGGAAGCTGGACTGTATGAAGAAGAATGCTGCATCATGATTGGAGGAAGACTCATTAGCAATCTGCAATATGCAGATGACAAATCATTGCTTGCTGAAAGTGAAGATGTCTGGAAGCACTTACTGATGAAGCTTAAAGACTTCAGTCTGCAGTATGGATTACACCTCAACACAAAGAAAACAAAAATCCTCACAAATTGACCAACAAACAATGTCGTGATAAATGGAGCAAAGATTGAAGTTGTCAAGGATTTAATTTTACTTGGATCCACAATCAGCACCCATGGAATCAGGAGTCAAGAAATCAGATGACATATTGCACTGGGCACGTCTGCTGCAAGGGATCTCTTTAAAGTGTTGAAGTGCAATAGTGTCACTATGAAGGCTAAGGTGTGCCTAACCCAAGCCATGGTATTTTCAATCACCTCATATGTATGTGAAAGCTGGACAATGAATAAGGAAGAGTGAAGAAGAGTTGATGCCTTCAAATTGTGGTGTTGGTGAAGAATACTGAAAATACCATGGACTACACAGAAGAATGAAGAAATCTGTCTTGGAAGAAGCATAGCCAGATGCTCCCTAGAAATGAGAATGCCAGCTTCATCTTACATACTTTGGTCATGTTGTCAGAATGGACTGGTCTGGAGAAGTCTATCATGCTGCGTAAAGTAGAGGGTCAGCAGAAAAGGGGAAGACTCTAAATGAGATGGATGGACACGGTGGCTGCAAAGATGGGCTCAAGCACAGCAAGGATTGTGAGGATGGCACAGGACCAGGCAGTGTTTGTTCTGCTGTTGTTGTTATGTGCCGTTGAGTCGGCCCCGACTCATAGCGACCCCTCCTTGAGTTTCCGAGGCAGTATCACTACAGAAGTAGATTGCCCCATGTGGTAGTTCAGTTTGTGTGTCAACTTGGCTGGGCCTGGTTGAGTGGCTGGGCAATCAACTCCATGGTGGGATCTACCATAGGCAGCTGAGTAGCTGCTTTGGGTATGTGATCTGCTTCCCGTGTATAAGAAGCATCTTCAGGAACGGTCTCCAGCCTATGGCACGCTTGGACCCTGTGTGTACCTGTGTTGTTGCTCAGCAGCCTGCCATGCTCTGCCGACCTTGGGACTTACAATGGACTTAAATTAATGGCCTGCTGTGTGGTTTGGTAACATCGGGACTGTGCCTTTTTCCTTGTCAACCTTGGGTTTGTTAGACTCAGCAGCCAGCAGCTGTCTGAGTGAAGAAAAGCCTCTAGCGTCTGTGGGCTGGGAACAGGAGGCAGAGCTGAACCCCAAGGTTGAGGGGCTTTCACCCAGCCCCTAGAGCCTGGCACTTTGAATTCGGACTTAAAGCCTCTAAACTGTAAGAGAATAAACCTGTTGTTAGGGCCATCCCATTTGTGGTATTTTCTGTTAGAACGGTAGTAGGTAATCAGAACACTCCATCTTCCTGTTGTACATAGGGTCTTATGAGTTGGAGCTAAGTCGATGGCACCTAACAACAACAACAACAACAGAGACTTCCTGGAGGAAGTGGTGGTAGAGATGAAATAATGATGACAGCACTTACTGAGGGTTAACTGGTTCTGGGTTGGACTAAACTTCAGCTGCAGCTCTTCTTGTGAATTTGGTTAATGTCTGTGTTTTATCAGCTATTGATTGTTATAATATCATCTCCAAGGCCATGCACTATTCTAAACACTTCACGCATATGAACTCATTCCATCTTTACCCCTATGGGGTAAGAATTATCATCATTTCCATTTTTCAGATTGGGAAACAGAGACACAGGAAGATTGAGTAAATTGTCCAGTTATATAAAGCTAGTAAGTAGTGGGGTTGGAATTTGAATCCAGATCCTCTGCATTTGGAATCCAGACTTTTAATCATTATACTCCTAATATTTTTGGTGAATGTTGTTGTTGTTGTTGTTATGTGCCGTCGAGTTAGCCCCGACTCATAGCGACCCCTCCTTGGGTTTCCGAGGCAGTATCACTACGGAAGTAGGAATGCCCAACCTTCCTTCCGAGGAGTGGCTGGTGGG